>NC_074671.1:64204120-64483571 GCF_029448725.1 Salvelinus fontinalis | reverse complement strand
AGCTTCATCCCAATATGATTTTTCAATTGAAGAATCTTCCCTTGCTGAACCTGACTAGCACAAGATATTAACAATCTACCAAGTTTTATTTCACCTTTATTTAACCAGGTAGGCTAGTTCAGAACACGTTCTCATTTACACGGATGCGGCCCAGTTTTACTTCACCTCTCTTTTTATGGCCTTGGTTAATCAGATAGGGTGTAAATGAGGCCCTGTGGTCTCCTCAAACACCATCCCAACTTTCCACTGTGACACATTATTACTCTAGCTCCCTACCTTGGGCCTCTTTAGAGTTTCTATACTACATGCGCCACTGCTTCCAGTATCATTATCTCTGTTCTTCCACTACAGACCATTCATATACTAGACCCTCATCCTCCCGCTCCATATCATCACAACTGTCCCCCAAAATTGATCGCATTCCAGGACAGTTGTTGCTTCTCAAACTCTCTCTCCATTTCCATTGTTTCAGGGGTGTCAAACTCATTCCATTGAGGGCCGAGCCTCCCAGGTTTTAGTTCTTTCATTTCATTTAAAACCTAGACAATCAGATGAGAGGAGTTCCTTTCTAATTAGTGACCTTAATTAATTAATCAAGTACAAGGGTGGAGCGAAAACCCGCAGACACTTGGTCCTCCATGGAATGAGTTTGATACGTGCTCCGATTCATCTGCATTAATCGACGCCATTCCATGCAGTTGGCCTCACTCTCCAAATGGTGAAGGATAACTTCCCTCTATTTTGACACTCCATCATACAGCCTCATGTCGCCATTTCACCACGAGCAAACTCCTAGAAAGACGACCGAAACCATTGAAGCCGCCATTTGTCTAGCCTCGTCCGAATCATCCTGATCTCGCGAGCTTACATTAACGAAACAGTGTATGTAAACTCGCGAGATCAGGATGGTTCGGACGAGGCTATTTACCAGCTCATAAACAACATTTTACACAAAACCAAGAACATGTAAAAACTAACTCAAATAAGTGGAATCCTTATGAAATGACTTTGACGAAGTTATGTACATACACTCAGATAAACCCAGTCTATCTATGTGACTTGTAAAATCGTTTTTAATCACGTTCTTCACTCACTCGGTTAGACCTCAAAATAACACATACAATTCAGACGTGAAAATACCTTGACGGATTTGTTACCTAGCATGTTATATATTCTTTCGACATTAGAAAGTTTAAACATGCTATTACGTACCTACAATGATACATTTGAAACGGACACAACCATTATCGACATAACACAGTTCTGTCGTTTTCTACCCGGAACTTCCTGTTCCACACTTCGACAGTGCAACAGCGCCATCTTCTTCTCTGGAATACTGACATTTACACAAATATAACGTCTCTGCCGCCACCTACTGTACGGTTAGTAAAGTGTAGAAAAAGATACACGTCCAATGCGGAAAGGGGGGGGGGGGGGGGGAACAACGACATCAAAACAAAATACAAAAATAGATCAATGATAACTTCCCACTCCTTCAGTCACAGTCCAATTCACATCACATCCCTACACAGTCTCATGGGCCTCGTAGGGAGGAACATCTTCAGTCAGTATTCCCTGCAATCAGTGATGTAAAGTACTTAAGTACAAATATTTTAAGTATTACGTAAGTAGTTTTTTGTGGTATCTGTACTTTACTTTTGATATTTTTGACAACTTCTACTTTTACTCCACTACATTCCTAAAGAAAATAATGTACTTTCTACTCCATACATTTTCCCTGACACCCAAAAGTACTCGTTACATTTTGAATGATTAGCAGGACAGGAAAAATGTTCAATTCACGCATCCCTACTGCATCTGATCTGTCGGACTAACTAAACACAAATGCTCTGTTTGTAAATTATGGGCGTGATCTTAAATTCAATCTGGAGTGCGAGAGTGCGCTTGGGCGTTCGTAAATTCAGAGCGTTGTCGGATTGTCAGTTCGTATCGCTCTCGGGGCGTTCAGAGCCACACTGGACGCTCTGGCGGAGGAGTAGGGTTGATTCAAGCGTTCTGACCTCACAACGGCAGTCAAGCATCCAAGCTAACTGGTTAACATTGGCTAGCTTGCTAGCTACTTCCAGTACAAATGAGAGAACTCTGACCATTTTACTCGCCTTAGCAGAGCTGGTTAGGCTGTGTTCGTGTTATCCAGAGCATTAACTGTGCTGCAGGCAACAATTTAATTACGCTTTTTTTGACGAAGTTTACTGACACCGGCCGTATTCAAGGGGTGTTGAGCGTTCGTTTATCATCAGTTATTAAGCCCTCTGGCACACTCAGACGAGAGTGCATTGAAATCGGAGTATATAGCCAGAGCGAATTTAGGAACGCACGCTATGTCTGAGTGTTGGAGTGTGCCCCTTACATTTAAACTACAATAAAATCGTTCTGTCTGGTTTGCTTAATATAATAAATTAGAAATGTTTTGTACTTTTACTTTTGATATGTAAGTATATTTTAGCAATTACATTTACTTTTGATACTTATGTATATGTTAAACTGGAAACACTTATCTCCCTCACTAGCTTTAAGCACCAGCTGTCAGAGCAGCTCATAGATTACTGCACCTGTACATAGCCCATCTATAATTTAGCCCAAACATCTACCTCTTTACCTACTGTATTTATTTATTTTGCTCCTTTGCACCCCATTATTTCTATCTCTACTTTACACTTTCTTCCACTGCAAACCAACCATTCCAGTGTTTTTATTTTTTATTTTTATTATTATTATTTTATTTTTTACTTGCTATATTGTATTTACTTCGCCACCATGGCCTTTTTATATTTTTATTTATTTATATATATATTTTGTTTGCCTTCACCTCCCTTATCTCACCTCACTTGCTCACATTGTATATAGACTTATTTTTCACTGTATTATTGACTGTATGTTTGTTTTACTCCATGTGTAACTATGTGTTGTTGTATGTGTCGAACTGCTTTGCTTTATCTTGGCCAGGTCGCAATTGTAAATGAGAACGTGTTCTCAATTTGCCTACCTGGTTAAATAAAGGTGAAATAAAATAGAATAAATAAAAAACTAAATACTTTTAGACTTTTACTCAAGTAGTATTTTACTGGGTGGCTTTCACTTTTACCTTGATAGGAAAGGACTCAAGTATCTTTACTTTTACTCAAGTATGACAAATGGGTATTTTTCCACCACTGCCTGCAATGCTTCCAATGTTAATTCCTGAACTCCCAAAAACCTTTCAGCAGCACGTACAATTAATCTTTAGAATCGGTATCCTTCAACTGGTGAACGACGTTATGAATCTCAACAGGTTGCGGGGCATCCACTGCCATAGCTTCCTCAGCACCAATCGCTCTTTCAACTATTTCCCGCGCCTCCCAGGAGAACTACTGTACAGTTTCTTGATGTGGATGTTCCCATAAATAAGAAAAATGGATACATGCCATTGGTCAGAACTGGTGTTATGAAACTGATGGAGACTATTTGGTAAAAAAAATATATATATATTTAACTAGGCGCATAGCATACATAACAGGCTAGGATAATTAAAGTGGCAGGTTAGGATCATTAAAGTGGCAGGTTAGGACAATTAAAGTGGCAGGTTAGGTGAATTAGCGTGGCAGGTTAGGAGACTGAGGTTAAGGTTAGGAAAAGGGTGAGGGTTAGAGATTTGTTTACCATGCAGGTTTGGAAAACTAACGTGTCAGGTTATGATAATTAACGTGGTGGTTGGAGACTGAGATTAAGGTTAGGAAAAGGGTTATGGTTTAGCTACAATGCTACAGTTGTCAACAACTGTTGTCCCCAACGCAAAAGAAACGGCCACGGACCAATGGGGAGCATCAATTGGTGTAAACTTGATTTCATGAAACACCCGATATCAGAGGACGCCCCTAATTGCGGTCTGCAATTACACCCTTCTCGGATCAAGGGGGCAGGCTTCCAGTCTATAAGCATGCTTTCCACTGTGCTCAGAGGGCATTTTCGGTTCTGCAGTTCAGCTGAAGCACGGCCAAATTCCCATTGATGGCCCCATAGCGAAGTCACATTTAAAAAAATAATAATAATTTATCATCAAGTTTCTTAACAAAACATCTTTTGAATTATTCAAGTAATTGCCTTAGAGTCAGATTTTTTCCCATCACTCACAGCCAAAGTTATTAACTATTTTAAATTCATGCAGTGAGGTGGGTGAGCTTATGCCACATGCAGATGTTGAAAGGAAAACACACCTCTTGACCTGCGTGTGCATAATGTAGGTTAAGGAGCAGCCTCATCTCATAGACTAGACATAACATAGTAAATATAAATCTGGAACTCTCAAAAGAGTATGGTATGTTAAGTTTTTATGGTTACATAAGACAGATGGTTACTTAATAAATGGAATTTGGTGGTGCTGTACTGTAACAGCGAGCTGAGCCAGTTGAAACTATTGACGCCAGGGATATATTGTTGGTGACTGTGTGTTCCTTCATTAGTTTTGTGTTTTTTTATTATTTTATTTCTGGTACTCTCCTACCTGAGCGGCATGAGGCCTGTGTGGCGTTGCACTGTTAAAATCATCCCAGTGTGGAGATGAAACACCTGTGTGTTACAAAGCCACATGCTCTGTCCTCTCTGCTCTACCTAGGTGTTTTAATGTGGGTAATACAGAGATAATACTAATACAGAGATAACCACTGCTCTACCTAGGTGTTTTAATGTGGGTAATACAGAGATAATACTAATACCGAGATAAAACACCTAGGTAGAGCAGTGGTTGTCTCGGTATTAGTATTATCTCTGTTTTACCCACGTTAAAACACCTAGGTAGAGCGGTGGTTAACGTGGGTAAAACAGAGATAATACTAATACAGAGATAACCACTGATCTACCTAGGTGTTTTAATGTTAGTAATACTAATACAGAGATAACCATTGAACATGCATTTTCCATTATGTCATTGTGTTTACCATTTCAGAACCTTACATCTGTAGTTTGAAGCATATACAGGGCATTATATAAGAGCCCTTGACTTTTTCCACATTTTGTTAAGTTACAGACTTATTCGAAAATTGATTAAATGCATTTTTTTCCCCCCTCATCAATATACACACTATACCCCATAATGACAAAGTGAAAACAGGTTTTTAGCAAATATATAAAAATGAACACCTTATTTATTATTCAGACCCTTTGCTCAGACTCGAAATTGAGCTCAAGTGCATCCTGTTTCCATTGATCATCCTTGAGATGTTTCTATAACTTGACTGGAATCCACCTGTGGTAAATTCAAATGATTGGACATGATTGGAAAAGGATCACACCTGTCTATATAAGGTCCCACAGTTGACAGTGCAAGTCAAAGCAAAAACCAAGCAATGAAATCAAAGAAATAGTCTGTTGAGCTTCGAGACAGGTTTGTGGCGAGGCACAGATCTGGGGAAGAGAACAAAAACATTTCTCAAATCTCTGTTGGCTGGGCTCCCCGCTTGTGCCGTCAAACTCCTGTCCCACGTTGGGCGCAAACATTTTAAGGGCTTAAGGGAGTCCCATAGGGAAGAGCACACTTAGCCCAGCATCGTCCGGGTTTGGCCGCCATTTTAAATAACTATTTGTTGTTAACTGACTTGACTAGATAAATAAAGATTAAATAAAATAAAAAATTAAAAGTGGGATGCATTGCCAGCAAAGCCACGACACAACAAGACACTAAACAATACATTAATTGCACTGAAACGGTGCCCACAAACTGTTACATAAAGCTGACCCAACAGCATAGTCCCAACAACTTACCACTGCTACACCTGGCTATCAACGGAGCCTTGTCTGGTAACGAAACAGTTCATTCAGCCTCATTTACTGCTTTAAAAAAAAACATGGCTGACTTACTTAAACAAATGTGGTTTCTACTGACAATTGAGATGTACAAACTATGGCACAAGGGGATGTAAAGCGGATAAGAGAAAATCTGTAATTTCGAATAAGACATTAATGAGCGAGCTACGATGGACGTAGTCAATATAACTATTTGTGCAGTCCTTTTGAAATGCAAAGCAACAGAATTCAGAACATGGACCGTTCTTACAGTGTTCTCCCTGTACGACAAGTCAGAACCGTAGGATAAATAAAAGGGCATACACGCAGACAATGAAAATTCTTACAATATTCAATGATTACATTTCTCAAAAACAGGTTATAGGCTACATGTGAACCACCAAGTCAGAACAGGAGACAAAATGAAGAGGTGAAAATAGACCAAATTATTAGGGTGAGGCACATGGGCTACTAACATTTTACTACACAACATACACTACTATTACTTTCTTAGCTACAGTATACATATCTCCCTGGTATATTACATCATTAATGCAGCAGCAGACAAGACATTTTTGGACTCACCTTGTTATGCTGTGCTCACTTGAACAGGAAGGTGGCACGGCAGTCCTTCGTGGGCATATTTTGTCATCAAACTTTGTCATCAAAGTCTGGCATTCTCTGGATTTATGGTGCTTTCAAGACAACTGGGAACTCGAAGGTAAAAATAATGGAATCATGATGACGTCAGTGATCTTCAGGTCGTAGCTGTAGAAAGAGGCCCGAGATCCCAATTTACAATTCCGAGTTGGATGAAAGTTTAAAACAAATTTTCCCAGTCGTAGCTTGTTTTTCCCCGAGTTCCCAGTTGTCTTGAACTCACTCAAGTCAGATTTTGCAGTACAGAGTTAAGTTGTTTTGAGCGCGGCACAAATCAAGCTTCATTGACAGCAGGGCCAATGTTGAATGTTTACAATTTTAAACGAGGAAAAGAGCCCCTTAATCTTCGACTTGGGACCACAGAGCCACTCCACTGAATAGCAGGCTAATGATTGCTTTGCAATGCTTGCAGTTAGCCACTGATTCCTTCCAAACCACTCATTGTTGAATTCGCCATTTCCAACTTGTTGTGTAATGTTTGTCCAATGGCCGATGAGCACCGATACGTTTTATCTATAATTTCTCATTATTTCTCTTCATATGACAAAGATTAAAAAGGATTTGCCAGTAGATTGTCAACTTGATTCATGATGATGACTGCTAGCTCAGATTTTGAAAGTAAGATGTTGACATGATCAGTCCAATCAAAGCGACTGTAGATATCACATGATTTGACGTTATTTTATCTGTGGACAATGACCTTGAGCCTTCTTGGATGGGCACTTCTAATGTAACTCTATGGCAGCACCCAAGGGGCTTGAATTTTCAAGTTCTACCCTTAGACTTGGCAGTGACGCATTGTCCCCATGAATGACAGAACACTGAGCCAATCACGGCACAACGCTCCGTATTTTCTGCTGGCTTGCCCCACCTCCACAGAAAGCAATGAGCTAGGCTGAAAGACCTGCATTTGAGCTGCCTAACTCAAGAAAACGAAAAAGAGACCATGTTTGTATACTAACATATTAACAACTCAATTACATGTTTTTTACATTGTTTGCAAACAGATCATTTTTTTCTCACTTTTTTATCGCTAAAACTGTGGGGCTCAAAACAGGTGGCCAACCTGCCCTGAATGATGGGTCGCCACTGAACTTATCTAGAACACTGGAGTCCATCTGGATGTTTAACCTTCCAAAGTTCCCCCATGTCACCCTGCTCCTCCGTACATTCCACTGGCTTCCAGTCGAAGCTCACATCCACTACAAGACAATGGTGTTTACTTACGGTGCAGCAAGAGGAACAGCCCCATCTCTACCTTCAGGCGATGCTCAAACCCTGTATCCCAACCCGAGCACTCAGTTCTGCCACCTCTGGTCTCATGGCCGTCCCACTGCTACAGGAGGTCAAGCTCCCTCTCAGTCCAGTCTAAGCACTTCTCTGTCCTGGCACCCCAATGGTGGCACCAGCTTCCCTCTGATGGTAGGACAGCAGAGTCCCTGCCCATCTGCCCGAAACCCTACATCTTTAAAGAGTATCCCCCCAAAATAATAATAATAATGTGACACTGACTAATTGAGGAGAAATGTATTTACTGTGATATGTGGTTGTCTCACCTGGCTATCTTAAGATGAATGTACTGGTGACATCACAGGGTCAGAGAGAACTCCTGACTGTAGTCATACAAAAATACTCCAGGCACTCAGCCCATAAGAACCATTCATACTGTCAGATCTAATATGAAGAACTGAATACAACCATAACAACCATTCATACTGTCAGATCTAATATGAAGAACTGAATACTAAAGAGAAGAAAAGGTTGACCAGTACATATTCATGTACTTTATTTTTCATTGGCAGATCAATCAAATTTGCTTCAATGCAGTTATCCAAACACATTCATGATCAGTAAAATAACTCATCTAGTTTTAAAGACAATTAATAAACACATGGATTCATTTCATAAACTGTGTATCATTAAATAAAGTTGTAAAATAATCCCCCCAAACTAATGGTGAAAAGTGATCATCACACCATCTCTATCTGATACATGTTAGGGGCGGAAGGTAGCCTAGTGGTTAGAGCGTTTGGCCAGTAACCAAAATGTTGCTAGATCGAATCCCTGAGCTGGTAAGGTAAAAATCTGTCGTTCTGCCTCTGAACAAGGCAGTTAACCCACTGTTCTTAAGCCAGCATTGTAAGTAAGAATTTGTTCTTAACTGACTTGCCTAGTTAAGTAAAGGCTCAATAAAAAAAAGTGTCTACTAACTCATTCCCACAGAATACTGCAGAGGGACAACCTGGTCTCAGAGCAAAACGTATTATATATTACAAAAACATCCGTGCCACTCATTTAGTAGGTTACATTACATTGGCCTACCAATATAAACTGAACTAAAATATAAACTAAACATGTAAAGTGTTGGTTTCATGAACTGAAATAAAAAATTCCAGCAATGTTCCATGTGCAGAAAAAGCTAATGTCTCTCAAATGTTGTGCACAACTTTGTTTATATCCCTGTTAGTAAGCATTTCAGCCTTTGTCAAGATAATCCATCCACCTGACAGGTGTGGCATATCAAGATGCTGATAAAACAGGATGATCATTACACAGGTGCACCTTGTGCTGGGGGACAATAAAAGGCCACACAACACAATGTCACAGTTGTCTCAAGTTCAGGGAATGTGCAATTGTCATGATGACTGCAGGAATGTCCACCAGAGCTGTTGCCAGAGAACTCAATATTTATATCTTTACCATAAGTCACCTCTAACGTCCTTTTAGAGAATTTGCCAGTACATCCAACCGGCCTCACAACTGCAGATCACATGTAACCACGACAGCCCAGGACCTCTTCACCTGCAGGATTGTCTGGGAGGGGGCTGAGTAGTATTTCTGTCTGTAATAAAGACCTTTTGTGGGGAAAAACTCATGCTGATTGGCTGGGCCTGGCTCCCAAGTGGGCTTATGCCCTCCCAAGTCCCACCCATGCCTGAGCCCCTGCCCAGTCATGTGAAATCCATAGATTAGGGCCTCATTTATTACAATTGACTGATTTCCTTATACAAACTGTACATCTTTGAAATTGTTGCGTTTAGATTGTTGTTCAGTATAATACGACTTGTAGGACGTATCGTATGTTATGAATTACAATTCGTATGTTATTTTACGCATTGCTATTCATACAATATGTTACGAACTTGTAATATGTATGATATGTTACGAATTCCAATTTGTTGTTGCTAACGTTAGCTAGGTTAGGGGTGAGGGGTTTAAGGTAGAGTTAAATGGGTTTAGGGGAAAGGTTAGCTAACATGCTAAGTAGTTGCATGCTAAGCTAACATGCTAACATAGCTAAAAAGTAGTAAGAAGTTGCAAAGTTGCTAATTAGCTAAAATGCTAAAGTCCTCCTTGATGAGATTCAAACACGCAGCCTTTGGCTAGATGTTTGACTTACATGCGCACCCCTCCACAGAGCAGGAGTAAGGCTTCTCCCCTGTGTGTATACATTGGTGTGTTAAGTTGCTATGGTGAGAGAAACTCACCCAAAAGTCAGAGAAGACGTAAGCAGGCTTCTCTCATGCGCGTGTTCTCTGATCAACTTTTAGCTCAGTTGCTGTTTTGAAGCATTTTACACAGGCAGAGGAGGAGTATGGCTTCTCTCCTTCATGTATATGTTGGTCTTTTTAAGGTATCCAGTCGAGAGAAACTCACCCACAGTCAGAACAGGAGGAAGGGCTTTTCTCCTGTATGTGTTCTCTGGTGAACTTTTAGCTCATTTGATGTTTTAAAACATTTTCCAAGGTCAAAGCAGGAGTATGGCTTCTTCCCTGTATGTATACGTTCATGTGATTTTAAGTTGAAAAGTTGAGAGAAACTAGTTCCACAGTCAGGGCATAAGAAAGGCTTCTCTCCTGTGTGTGTTCTCTGATGAACTTTTAGCTGAGTTGATGTTTTAAAACGTTTTCCACAGTCAGAGCAGACGTAAGGCTTCTCTCCTGTGTGTATACGTTGGTGTGTTTTTAAGGTGCCCAGACGAGAGAAACTCGCCCCACAGTCAGAGCAGGAGTATGGCTTCTCTCCTGTATGTATACGTTAATGTGTTTTTAAGTGGGAAAATTTTGAGAAACTAGTTCCACAGTCAGAGCAGTAATACGGCTTCTCTCCTGTGTGTGTTCTCTGATGAACTTTTAGCTCAGTGGATGTTTTGAAGCATTTTCCACAGTCAGAGCAGACGTAAGGCTTCTCTCCTGTGTGAGTCATCTGATGAACTTTTAGCTGAGTTGATGTTTTAAAACGTTTTCCACAGTCAGAGCAGACGTAAGGCTTCTCTCCGGTGTGTATAAGTTGGTGTGTTTTTAAGGTGCCCAGATGAGAGAAACTTGCCCCACAGTCAGAGCAGAAGAAAGGCTTCTCTCCTGTGTGAGTCCTCTGATGAATTTTCAGCTCATTTGATGTTTTAAATTTTTTTCCACAGTCAGAGCAGTAATAAGGCTTCTCTCCTGTGTGTGTTCTCTGATGAACTTTTAGATGAGTTGATGTTGTGAAGCATTTTCCACAGTCAGAGCAGGAGAATGGCTTCTCCCCTGTATGTATACGTTCATGTGACTTTAAGTGGGAAAGTTGAGAGAAACAAGTTCCACAGTCAGCGCAGAAGAAAGGCTTCTCTCCTGTGTGTGTTCTCTGATGAACTTTTAGTTCATTTGATTTTTTAAAACATTTTCCACAGTCAGAGCAGGAATAAGGCTTCGCTCCTGTGTGTATAAGTTGGTGTGTTTTTAAGGTTCCCAGACGAGAGAAACTCGCCCCACAGTCAGAGCAGAAGAAAGGCTTGTCTCCTGTATGTATACGTTCATGTGTTTTTAAGTGGGAAAATTTTGAGAAACTAGTTCCACAGTCAGAGCAGTAATACGGCTTCTCTCCTGTGTGTGTTCTCTGATGAACTTTTAGCTCAGTTGATGTTTTGAAGCATTTTCCACAGTCAGAGCAGACGTAAGGCTTCTCTCCTGTGTGAGTCTTCTGATGAACTTTTAGCTCAGTTGATGTTTTGAAGCGTTTTCCACAGTCAGAGCAGACGTAAGCCTTCTCTCCGGTGTGTATAAGTTGGTGTGTTTTTAAGGTGCCCAGATGAGAGAAACTCGCCCCACAGTCAGAGCAGAAGAAAGGCTTCTCTCCTGTGTGTGTTCTCTGATGAACTTTTAGCTCATATAATGTTTTAAAACATTTCCCACAGTCAGAGCAGGAGTATGGCTTCTCCCCTGTATGTATACGTTCATGTGATTTTAAGTTGGAAAGTTGAGAGAAACTAATTCCACAGTCAGAGCAGAAGAAAGGCTTCTCTCCTGTGTGTGTTCTCTGATGAACCTTTAGCTGAGAGTATGTTTTAAAACATTTTCCACAGTCAGAGCAGTAATAAGGCTTCTCTCCTGTGTGTGTTCTCTGATGAACTTTTAGCTCAGTTGATGTTTTGAAGCATTTTCCACAGTCAGAGCAGGAGTAAGGCCTCTCTCCTGTGTGTATTTTTAGGTGTATTTTTAGCTTTGATAGAAATGGGAAAATCTCTTCACAGTGTGGGCAGTGATGAGACCTCTTAGCTCTCTGATCTTCCTGCTGTTGCTCTCTGGATGTAGAGAATGTCTCAACATGGTATCCTGTGTGAACATAAGAAGAACCAGTCAGTTGGTGTGATATACAGTGGGGAGAACAAGTATTTGATACACTGCTGATTTTGCAGATTTTCCTACTTACAAAGCATGTAGAGGTCTGTAATTTTTATCATAGGTACACTTCAACTGTGAGAGACGGAATCTAAAACAAAAATCCCGAAAATCACATTGTATGATTTTTAAGTAATTAATTAGCATTTTATTGCATGACATAAGTATTTGATACATCAGAAAAGCAGAACTTAATATTTGGTACAGAATCCTTTGTTTGCAATTACAGAGATCATACGTTTCCTGTAGTTCTTGACCAGGTTTGCACACACTGCAGCAGGGATTTTGGCCCACTCCTCCATACAGACCTTCTCCAGATCCTTCAGGTTTCGGGGCTGTCGCTGGGCAATACGGACTTTCAGCTCCCTCCAAAGATTTTCTATTGGGTTCAGGTCTGGAGACTGGCTAGGCCACTCCAGGACCTTGAGATACTTCTTACGGAGCCACTCCTTAGTTGCCCTGGCTGTGTGTTTCGGGTCGTTGTCATGCTGGAAGACCCAGCCACGACCCATCATCAATGCTCTTACTGAGGGAAGGAGGTTGTTGGCTAAGATCTCGCAATACATGGCCCCATCCATCCTCCCCTCAATACGGTGCAGTCGTCCTGTCCCCTTTGCAGAAAAGCATCCCCAAAGAATGATGTTTCCACCTCCATGCTTCACGGTTGGGATGGTGTTCTTGGGGTTGTACTCATCCTTCTTCTTCCTCCAAACACGGCGAGTGGAGTTTAGACCAAAAAGCTCTATTTTTGAATCATCAGACCACATGACCTTCTCCCATTCCTCCTCTGGATCATCCAGATGGTCATTGGCAAACTTCAGACAGGCCTGGACATGCGCCTGCTTGAGCAGGGGGACCTTGTGTGCGCTGCAGGATTTTAATCCATGACGGCGTAGTGTGTTACTAATGGTTTTCTTTGAGACTGTGGTCCCAGCTCTCTTCAGGTCATTGACCAGGTCCTGCCGTGTAGTTCTGGGCTGATCCCTCACCTTCCTCATGATCATTGATGCCCCACGAAGTGAGATCTTGCATGGAGCCCCAGACCGAGGGTGATTGACCATCATCTTGAACTTCTTCTATTTTCTTCTATTTTCTAATAATTGCGCCAACAGTTGTTGCCTTCTCACCAAGCTGCTTGCCTATTGTCCTGTAGCCCATCCCAGCCTTGTGCAGGTCTACAATTTTATCCCTGATGTCCTTACACAGCTCTCTGGTCTTGGCCATTGTGGAGAGGTTGGAGTCTGTTTGATTGAGTGTGTGGACAGGTGTCTTTTATACAGGTAACGAGTTCAAACAGGTGCAGTTAATACAGGTAATGAGTGGAGAACAGGAGGGCTTCTTAAAGAAAAACTAACAGGTCTGTGAGAGCCGGAATTCTTACTGGTTGGTAGGTGATCAAATACTTATGTCATGCAATAAAATGCAAATGAATTATTTAAAAATCATACAATGTGATTTTCTGGATTTTTGTTTTACATTCCGTCTCTCACAGTTGAAGTGTACCTATGATAAAAAATTACAGACCTCTACATGCTTTGTAAGTAGGAAAACCTGCAAAATCGGCAGTGTATCAAATACTTGTTCTCCCCACTGTACATGTTAATCAAATGTATTTTATGAAGCCCTTTTTACATCAGTAGTTGTCACAAAGTGCTTAACCTGTCTGGTACAAGTGGGATGCTAGCATCCCACCTCGACAACAGCCAGTGAAATTGCAGGGCGCCAAATTCAAAACAACGGAAATCCCATAATTAAAATTCCTCAAACATACAAGAATTTTACACCATTTTAAATATAAACTTCTTGTAAATCCAGCCACAGTGTCCGATTTCAAATAGGCTTTACGGCGAAAGCACACTAAACGATTATGTTAGGTCAGCACCTAGTCACAGAAAACCATACAGCAATTTTCCAGCCAAGGAGAGGTCTCATAAAAGTCAGAAATACCGATTAAATTAATCACTAACCTTTGATGATCTTCATCAGATGGCACTCACAGGACTTCATGTTACACAATAAATGTTTGTTTCGTTCGATAAAGTTAATCTTTATGTCCAAAAACCTCATTTGAAATTGGTGTGTTGTGTTCAGAAATGCATTGTCTCAAACAAACATTTGGTGAAAGTGCAGAGAGCCACATCAAATAACAGAAATACTCATCATAAACATTGATAAAAGATACAAGTGTTAAACATACGAATACCGATAAACTTCTCCTTAATGCAACCGCTGTGTCAGATTTCAAAAAGGCTTTACGGCGAAAGCACACTTTGCGATTACGTTAGGTCAGCGACTAGACACAGAAACCCATACAGCCATTTTCCAACCAAGGAGAGTGTCACAAAAGTCAGAAATAGCATTAAAATTAATCACTTACCTTTGATGATCTTCATCTGGTGGCACTCCCAGGTCTCCATGCTAGACATCAAATGTTCGTTTTGTTCGATAAAGTTCATCTTTATGTCCAAATACCTCCGTTTTGTTCAGAAATCTAAAGGCACAATGCACGCTCTCAAAACCAAAAGTACAATAAAAGATAGTAGAAACATGTCAAACGATGTTTAAAATCAATCCTCAGGTTGCTTTTGTCATCAATAATCAATAATATTTCAACCGGACAAAAGCTTCGTCAATGGAAAAAGGTAAACAAGAAATGCGCGCTCCCGATCATGTGCTTGGTTCATGGATGGAAATTTCCACTGTCCTCTCATTGAAGCGGTGTATCTCCCTAATTTTTCTGAGTAAACGCCTGAAACAAAGCCTAAAGACTGGTCACATGTTGAGGAAGCCATAGAGATCGTGAACTGGGTCCTAAGTCTTTCTATGGTGGATAGGCTTTCAATGGAAAACCAGCCTTTAAAAATAATAGTACTTCCTGGTTGGATTTTCCTCAGGTTTTCACCTGCCATATCAGTTCTGTTATACTCAGACATTATTTTAACAGTTTTGGAAACTTTAGAGTGTTTTCTATCCACATCTACTAATTATATGCATATCCTAGCTTATGGGCCTGAGTAGCAGGCAGTTTAATTTGGGAACGCTTTTCATCCAAAATTCCAAATGCTGCCCCCTACCCTAATGAAGTTAACAGATACCCAGCCTAAAATCCCCAAAGAGCAAGCAATGCAGATGTAGAAGCACAGTGGCCGAAAGAAACTCCCTAGAAAGCAGGAACCTAGGAAGAAACCAGACTCAGAGTGGTGACCAGTCCTCTTCTGGCCATACCGGGTGACAGGTAGCCTAGTGGTTAGAGCAACCGAAAGGTTGCAAGATCGAATCCCCGAGCTGACAAGGTAAAAATATGTCGTTCTGCCCCTAAACAAGGCAGTTAACCCACTGTTCCTAGGCCGTCATTGAAAATAAGAATTTGTTCTTAACTGACTTGCCTAGTTAACCTGTTTGGGCGCATGTCCAAACGCTAGCGGGACACCTACGACAACATCCGGTGAAATTGCAGAGCGCGAAATTCAAAATACAAAAATCGTAATATTAAACATTCATGAAAATACAAGTGTCTTACATCATTTAAATGCTTCTTGTTAATCCAACTGCGTTGTCAGATTTCAAAAATGCTTTACGGAGAAAGCATACCATGCGATTATCTGAGGACAGTGCCCCACGTCAAAATACTTTTTAAACCAGCACAGGCGTCACAATATCACAGACAGCAATTAAACAAATCACCTACCTTTGAAGATCTTCCTCTGATTGCAATCCCAAGGGTCCCAGCTACACAATGAATGGTCGTTTTGTTCGATAAAGTCCTTCATTATATCCCAAAAATGTCAGTTTAGATGGCGCGCTTGATTCAGTAATTCACTCGTTCAACATGCACACAAACCAATCCAAAAAGTTACCGGTAAAGTTCGCCCAAACAAGTCAAACGATGTTTCTAATTAATCCTCAGGTATTCTAATATCTAAATAAACAATAATATTTAAGACGGAGAATAGTGTGTTCAATAGCGAAGATAAATAACGAAGAGCGCACTCTCGTTGATGCGCGCAACATGACTACTTTTCTAAATGGGGGACACCTTGGAAAAACTACAAATACCTGAAACCCATTCTAAAGACTGTTGACATCTAGTGGAAGCCATAGGAACTGCAATCTGGGTCCTGTCTATTTGTTTATCCAATAGGCAAGCACTGAAAAACCTGTGACCTCAACAAACAAAAAAATTCTGGGTTGGATTTTCCTCAGGTTTTCGCCTGCCATATCAGTTCTGTTATACTCACAGACATCATTTTAACAGCTTTTAGAAACTTCAGAGTATTTTCTATCCAATGCTATCAAGTATATGCATATCCTAGCTTTTGGGCAGTTTACAGGCAGTTTACTTTGGGCACGTCAGTCATCCGAAATTCCGGACAATAACCAGTATGCTAAGGAAGTTAAATAAAGGTAATAAAATTTTTAATAAATACACTACCATTAGTGGTGAAATTAATGAATAAATTCAAAAGATTGGGGTCACTTACAAATGTCCTTGGTCTTGAAAGAAAAGCAAATTTTTTGTCCATTCAAATAATGTCAAATTGATCAGAAATACAGTGTAGACATTGTTAATGTTGTAAATGACTATTGTAGCTGGAAACGGCTGAAGATCTCGTACAACGCTGTGTACTACTCCCTTCACAGAACAGCGCAAACTGGCTCTAACCAGAATAGTGTCTAGAAGGCTAGCATCCCAGAGTCGCATCTTCACAGTTGACGTTGAGACTGTTGTTTTGCGTGTACTATTTAATGAAGCTGCCAGTTGAGGACTTGTGAGACGTCTGTTTCTCAAACTAGACACTAATGTACTTGTCCTCTTGCCCAGTTGTGCACCGGGGCCTCCCACTCCTCTTTCTATTCTGGTTAAAGCCAGTTTGCGCTGTTCTGTGAAGGGAGTAGTACACAGCGTTGTACGAGATCTTACGTTTCTTGGCAATTTCTCACATGGAATAGCCTTTATTTCTCAGAACAAGAATAGACTGACGAGTTTCAGAAGAAAGGTCTTTGTTTCTGGCCATTTTGAGCCTGTAATCGAACCGACAAATGACCCAGATACTCAACTAGTCTAGTGGTTAGAGCATTGGGCTCATAACCGAAAGGTTGCAAGTTCGAATCCCCAAGCTGACAAGGTACAAATCTGTCGTTCTGCCCCTGTTCCTAGGCCATCATTGAAAATAAGAATTTGTTCTTAACTGACTTGCCTAGTTAAATAAATAAAAGAAGGACAGTTTTATTGCTTCTTTAATCAGAACCACAGTTTTCAGCTGTGCTAACATAATTGCAAAAGGGTTTTCTAATGATCAATTAGCCTTTTAAAATGATAACCTTGGAGTAGCTAACACAACATGCCATTGGATCACAGGAGTGATGGTTGCTGATAATGGGCTTCTGTACACCTATGTAGATATTCCAATAAAAGAAAATCACCCGTTTCCAGCTACAATAGTAATTTACAACATTAACAATGTCTACACTGTATTAATGATCAATTTGATGTTATTTTAATGGAGATTTTTTTTCCATTTTTTATTTTTTACTTTTCTTTCAAAAACAAGGACATTTCTAAGTGACCCTAGATTTTTCAACAGTAGTGTATGTATTCATTTCAATAGGCTGTATGGGAATGGGGGAAAAAACTATTCTAAAACTGGGTAGGAGTCAAAAACTAAAAAGAGGCAAAAGACGTGAAAATTATGAGCTATATCATCCTCCACTCACTATCACAAGAGTTAGTAACTATACAGACTCATTTCATATAACTTAAAAACACTGGCAGTTTGTCTACTTCACTTCCTTAGTCTACACTCTGAGCACTCCAGATAACCCAGTGAATAAAACAAATGCTGGCAATACTGGTGTCATCCATACAAGTCTTAGCAGCATGAAATAACATCTACAATGCATTCAAACGTATTCAGACCCCTTGACTTTTTCCACATTTTGTTACATTACAGCCTTATTCTAAAACTGATTAAATTGTTTTTTCTTCTTCTCATCAATCTACAAACAATACTCCATAATGACATCACAATACCCCATAATGACAAGGGCAAAAACAGGTTTTTAGAAATAACTGAAATATTACATTTACGTAAGTATTCAGACACTTTACACAATAGTTAGTTGAAGCACTTCTGGCAGCGATTACAGCCTTGAGTCTTCTTGGGTATGAAGCTACAAGCTTGGCACACTTGTATTTGGGGCGTTTCTCCCATTCTTCTCTGCAGATCCTCTCAAGCTCTGCCAGGTTGGATGGGGAGCATCTCTGCAAAGCTATTTTCAGGTCTCTCCAGAGATGTTTGATCGGGTTCAAGTCCGGGCTCTGGCTGGGCCACTCAATGACATTCAGAGACTTGTATCGAAGCCACTCCTACGTTGTCTTGGCTGTGTGCTTAGGGTTATTGTCCTGTTGGAAGGTGAACCTTCACCCCAGTCTGAGGTCCCGAGCGCTCTCAAGTAGCTTTTCATCAAGGATCTCTCTATACTTTGCTACATTCATCTGTCTCTTGATCCTGACTAGTCACCCAGTTCCTGCCGCTGAAAAACATCCCCACAGCATGCTGCTGCTGCCACCATGCTTCACCGTAGGGGTGGTGCCAGGTTTGCTCCAGACATGACGCTTGGCATTCAGGCCAAAGAGTTCAATCTTGGTTTCATCAGACCAGAGAATCTTGTTTCTCATGGTCAGAGTCCTTTAGGTGCCTTTTGGCAAACTCCAAGCGAACTGTCATGTGCCTTTTACTAAGGAGTGGCTTCCGTCTGGGCAATAAAGGCATGATTAGTGGAGTCCTGCAGAGATGGTTGTCCTTCTGGAAGATTCTCTCATCTCCATAGAGGAATCAGAGTGGCCCTTCTCCCCCGATTGCTCAGTTTGGCTGGGCGGCCAGCTCTAGGAAGAGTCTTGGTGGTTCCAATCTTCTTCCATTGAAGAATGATGGAGGCCTCTGTGTTCTTGGGGACCTTTAATGCTGCAGAAATGTTTTGGTACCGGTCCCCAGATCTGTGCCGACACAATCCTGTCACGGAGCTCTATGGACAAATCCTTCGACCTCACGACTTGGTTTTTACTCTGACATGCACTGTCAACTGTGGGACCTTACATAGACAGGTGTGTGCCTGTCCAAATCATGTCCAATCAATTGAATTTACCACAGGTGGACTCCAATCAAGTTGTAGAAACATCTCAAGGATCATCTCATAGAAAAAGGTCTGAAAACTTACCTAAATAAGCAATTAGTATACACACTGCTCAAAAAAATAAAGGGAACACTAAAATAACACATCCTAGATCTGAATGAATGAAATATTCTTATTAAATACTTTTTTCTTTACATAGTTGAATGTGCTGACAACAAAATCACACAAAAATTATCAATGGAAATCAAATTTATCAACCCATGGAGGTCTGGATTTGGAGTCACACTCAAAATTAAAGTGGAAAACCACACTACAGGCTGATCCAACTTTGATGTAATGTCCTTAAAACACGTCAAAATGAGGCTCAGTAGTGTGTGTGGCCTCCACGTGCCTGTATGACCTCCCTACAACACCTGGGCATGCTCCTGATGAGGTGGCGGATGGTCTCCTGAGGGATCTCCTCCCAGACCTGGACTAAAGCATCCGCCAACTCCTGGACAGTCTGTGGTGCAACGTGGCGTTGGTGGATGGAGCGAGACATGTCCCAGATGTGCTCAATTGGATTCAGGTCTGGGGAACGGGCGGGCCAGTCCATAGCATCAATGCCGTCCTTTTGCAGGAACTGCTGACACTCCAGCCACATGAGGTCTAGAATTGTCTTGCATTAGGAGGAACCCAGGGCCAACCGCACCAGCATATGGTCTCACAAGGGGTCTGAGGATCTCATCTCGGTACCTAATGGCAGTCAGGCTACCTCTGGCGAGCCCATGTCGGGCTGTGCGGCCCCCCAAAGAAATGCCACCCCACACCATGACTGACCCACCGCCAAACCGGTCATGCTGGAGGATGTTGCAAGCAGCAGAACGTTCTCCACGACGTCTCCAGACTGTCACATGTGCTCAGTGTGAACCTGCTTTCATCTGTGAAGAGCACAGGGCGCCAGTGGCAAATTTGCCAATCTTGGTGTTCTCTGGCAAATGCCAAACTTCCTGCACGGTGTTGGGCTGTAAGCACAACCCCCACCTGTGGACGTCGGGCCCTCATACCACCCTCATTGAGTCTGTTTCTGACCGTTTGAGCAGACACATGCACATTTGTGGCCTGCTGGAGGTCATTTTGCAGGGCTCTGGCAGTGCTCCTCCTTGCACAAAGGCGGAGGTAGCGGTCCTGCTGCTGGGTTGTTGCCCTCCTACGGCCTCCTCCACGTCTCCTGATGTACTGGCCTGTCTCCTGGTAGCGCCTCCATGCTCTGGACACTACGCTGACAGACACAGCAAACCTTCTTGCCACAGCTCGCATTGATGTGCCATCCTGGATGAGCTGCACTACCTGAGCCATTTGTGTGGGTTGTAGACTCCGTCTCATGCTACCACTAGAGTGAAAGCCCCGCCAGCATTCAAAAGTGACCAAAACATCAGCCAGGAAGCACAGGAACTGAGAAGTGGTCTGTGGTCACCACCTGCAGAACCACTCCTTTATTGGGGGTGTCTTGCTGATTGCCTATAATTTCCATCTGTTGTCTATTCCATTTGCACAACAGCATGTGAAATTTATTGTCAATCAGTGTTGCTTCCTAAGTGGACAGTTTGATTTCACAGAAGTGTGATTGACTTGGAGTTACATTGTGTTGTTTAAGTGTTCCCTTTATTTTTTTGAGCAGTGTATATTTTTTACATTTGCAAGAATTTCTAAAAACCTGTTTTGGCTTGGTCATTATGGGGTATTGT
This sequence comes from Salvelinus fontinalis, assembly GCF_029448725.1. NCBI lineage: Eukaryota > Metazoa > Chordata > Actinopteri > Salmoniformes > Salmonidae > Salvelinus > Salvelinus fontinalis. Next base: position 64,462,612 of record NC_074671.1, on the reverse strand, counting down.
GCGTAGATTGATGAGGAAAAACATGTAATCAATTTAGGAAAAGGCTGTAACGTACCAAAATGGGAAAAATGGGAAGGGCTTTTTCCACATTTTGTTATGTTACAGAATTATTCTAAAATTAAATAAAAAAATATCCTCAGCAATCTACACACAATACCCCATAATGACAAAGCGAAAACAGGTTTAGACATTTTTGCAAATTTATAAAAACTTAAAAAACAGAAAAACAAGACAGACTCAAAATTGAGTTCAGATGCATCCTGTTTCCATTGATCATCCTTGAGATGTTTCTACAACTTGATATAAAAAATATTAAATATACACTACTGTTCAAAAGTTTGGGGTCACTTAGAAATATCCTTGTTTTGAAAGAAAAGCACATTGATTGTCCATTAAAATAACATCAAATTGATCTGAAATACAGTGTGGACATTGTTATTGTTGTAAATTACTATTGTAGCTGGAAACGGCAGATATTTTATGGAATATCTACATAGGCGTACAGAGGCCCATTATCAGCAATCATCACTCCTGTGATCCAATGGCACGTTGTGTTAGCTAATCCAAGTTTATCATTTGAATTGAGCTCAGGTGCATCCTGTTTCCATTGATCATCCTTGAGATGTTTCTACAACTTGATATATAAAATATTAAATATATATGTATCAGATATAAATCATCAGGATGTGGTAGTCTACTGGTTATGTTCAACACTTCTCCAATCGTTGTTGAGATCTGATATTCTGTGCAGCGCAAAACGAGATGCAGGCCTATATCATATTTCTCAAATCCCTTTCAGGCTAAATTCCAGTCGAACATGGAGAGGACAGTAATGCATAACTACACTGAAAAAAATATAAACGTGTTGGTCCCATGTTTCATGAGCTGAAATAAAAAAATCTTGGAAATCTTCCTACACACACAAAAAGCTTATTTCTCTCAAATGTGTGCACAAATATGTTTACATCACTGTTAGTGAGCACTTCTCCTTCGCCAAGATAATCCATCCACCTGACAGGTGTGGCATATCAAGAAGCTGATTAAACGGCATAATCATTACACAGTCGCACCTTGTGCTGGGGACTATAAAAGGACACTTTAAAATGTACAGTTTTGTTACACAACACCACAGATTTCTCAAGTTTTGAGGGAGCGTGCAATTGGCATGCTGACTGCAGGAATGTCGACCAGAGTTGTTTCCAGAGAATTGAATGTTAATTCCTCTACCATAAGCTGCCTCCAACGTCGTATTAGACAATTTGGCAGTACGTCCAACCGGCCTCACAATCGTAGACCACGTGTGATAACGTCAGCCCAGGACCTGAGGTGTGTCTGGCTGCCAAGTGGGTGGGCCTATGCCTTCCAAGGCCCACCCATGGCTGCACCCCTGCCCAGTCATGTGAAATCTACAGGTTAGGGCCTAATTCATTTCAATTGACTGATGTCCTTATTATATATATATATATATATTAGAAATTACATTGAACCTTTATTTAACTAGGCAAGTCAGTTAAGAACAATTCTTACTAACAATGACAGCCTTCCGGGTAACAGTGGGTTAACTGCATTGTTCAGGGGCAGAACGACAGATTTTTACCTTGTCAGCTCAGGGATTCGATCTAGCAACCTTTCGGTTACTGGCCCAACGCTCTAACCACCAGGCTACCTGCCGCCCCTTATATGAACTGTAACTCAGTAAAATCTTTGAAGTTGTTGCATGTTGTGTTTATATCTATGTACAATAAACATACAAGAAGCTGGTGAAGAGCTTCAAAAGGAAGTAAATAGCCCTATTAGACTGAAAGATGATGGAATTTCATCAAACTTATGAGCTCCCGAGTGGCGCAGCGGTCTAAGGCACTGCATCTCAGTGCTAGAGGCGTCACTACAGACACCCTGGTTAGATTCCAGGCTGTATCACAACCGGCCGTGATTGGGAGTCCCATAGGGCGGCGCACAATTGGCCAAGTGTCGTCCGGGTTTGGCCGGTGTAGGCCGTCATTGTAAATAATAATTTGTTCTTAACTGACTTGCCTAGTTAAATAAAGGTTAATAATAATAATTGTGAGGCTCTCCATGAGCATTAGCTGCTACTTCACTCAATCCTGTTTTAAAAAGTCTCCCTGTGTGACATTCCTTGAGACCAACCAGAAATGTTTCCTTGGCCAAATATTCCCAGATTTTCATAAAAACAGCAAAACATGTTTTCTAATTTCTGCATCACCAAATGTTGCGCGAGACAAAAGAGTAGGCTAGGTGAGCATCAATCACTAGTTCGGTGCAGCAGACTGCAGGGGTGTAGTGCTGCAAGAGCGATGAGCCGCCACAATGGTGTTTTGTTTAGTAAAGTTAGATCAATGTCTTGGACGATCACCTACTGAATAATTAGTAGTCCACATAACCAAATATTATGGTTATGTGGTTTTTGTTGTAACATTACTGTTACAACAAAAACAACACCTAATTTCTTACGAGATTTTAGAATGGTTTGCTGAATCGTCTCAAACTCAACGGCGCACGCCATTAGGCAGAATGTGCTTTGATTAAAACAAAATACAGGAAGTCTATATAATTTAACACCATCTGCTCTAATTTGCTAACCAAACAGTAATTCAAGACAATTTAAATGCATATTCCCATGAAATTGATTGAGATCAAACGATTGGCATGCAGACGCAGCTTGGTCATTTCACTGGTAAAACGCGAAGATTTATAATTCAATATTGACAGTGATGATGCCATGGCCTATGTTGAAATGAGGTATGCCTAACTTGGTGATCTTCAGACAATGTGTGGGCAAAGGCAGGCGTTACAAGTTTTTAAATGTTTTGCCTCGCTGTGAAGTCTTGAGCTGTTCAGGGATGTGTGATGTCAGAATTACAGAATTCAACCTAGCAATAGACTGGTCATAACTTATGGAGGTCTAATTTATGAAGATAACTTATAGATAGAACCTGCTCTTACCATGACTAACAGTTGTCCTAATCTTCTCCTGCTCTTCTTCATCTTTAATGTTGACATTCAGCTCTAGTGTTTGACTGCAGTCCTCCAGCTTCACTGATGCCATCTCTGGATCCTGCGGTGCAAACTGGGCTCCACTGTCACAATCAGGACCCAGTGACTGTAGGTTTCTACTCAGTGTGGAAGGAGAGAGGCAGGCTGGGTTTGTGCTCACTGTTGATGTTACTGGCCTCAGACTTAATCTGAGTCGGCCTGTAGTAATAAAGACAAACGGACATAAAAGTTATTTTCTTGACAGTTCTGGCACTTTATTCTGTAAAAATATTTTTTCTTGATCAATTATCTCATTTCAGTAGATCAGGTAGCTAATCCTTGACAAAACATTCATTCACATTAGACACAAAGTACACATTTTAAATTGCACAACATAAGTGCACTTAATCTATAGTAGATTTCCTAAATTCACATAAATGCATAAATGACTAAAAAAACATTTATTACAAGATTGCAGTATGATTTATGTACTATTATCCTGAATAACCTCGTCTTCACTGTATTATTTCACTCACAAAAAACAATTATATTTCCTGTTCACAACATAGTAAGAATTATCAGGGGTCGTACAGTGGCAAGTCAAATTCAAGGACTTTTTCAGGAACTAATATTTATTTACTTTAAGCCCCGTGTGAAAACCCTGAATTACAGATAAATATAGAAACAACTGAATGTGTCTGAATATTAGTACACATGTAAAGGACTGATAATCATTACATTCAGCTTCAAAACTGTAGAGCAACTGAAATGTTCTCTCTCTGATGAGGCACTACCTGCACTGAAGTCCGTTGATGCAGACCTCCTATGGTATCATGGCGGTCCGCAAACAAATGTTTAAGGTCCATGTCTGTCTAATTCTGTACTAAGAAAATAAACCAAGAAATCCCTATTAACTTCTACCACACCCTCCCCTTCCCCAAAAACCCTCCCACACCCCCAATAAACTTGATCAATAGATCCCTTTCTGTGTTTGAATACATTGGGGTCTATATCATGCTGAGACAATCCACCCCCAGGTTATCCAGCTTATCAAAAACCATACCGACAGTAACATCTGTTACCCCCAACAACTCTGCTGCAGTTTACAAGATAACTTTCAACCTGGTATTTCTGCTTTACACAATCCAAGTTGTTGATAACCTTACCAATGAAAGCTATGAAGTACATATTATTCAATATTAAAGTATCCTTTGTCACAGAGCATTTATGGGAGCAAGATTTCTGAAAAGCCCTCAAAACCATGTCAGGACTAGTAGACCTCTCCACCCTCTCCGAGTTGGGCATCTCCGGCGCGGCCCACGCTTGGATTGCGTCCTACCTGACAGGTCGCTCCTACCAGGTGGCGTGGCGAGAATCTGTCTCCTCACCACGTGCTCTCACCACTGGTGTCCCCCAGGGCTCTGTTCTAGGCCCTCTCCTATTCTCGCTATACACCAAGTCACTTGGCTCTGTCATAACCTCACATGGTCTCTCCTATCATTGCTATGCAGACGACACACAACTAATCTTCTCCTTTCCCCCTTCTGATGACCAGGTGGCGAATCGCATCTCTGCATGTCTGGCAGACATATCAGTGTGGATGACGGATCACCACCTCAAGCTGAACCTCGGCAAGACGGAGCTGCTCTTCCTCCCGGGGAAGGACTGCCCGTTCCATGATCTCGCCATCACGGTTGACAACTCCATTGTGTCCTCCTCCCAGAGCGCTAAGAACCTTGGCGTGATCCTGGACAACACCCTGTCGTTCTCAACTAACATCAAGGCGGTGGCCCGTTCCTGTAGGTTCATGCTCTACAACATCCGCAGAGTACGACCCTGCCTCACACAGGAAGCGGCGCAGGTCCTAATCCAGGCACTTGTCATCTCCCATCTGGATTACTGCAACTCGCTGTTGGCTGGGCTCCCTGCCTGTGCCATTAAACCCCTACAACTCATCCAGAACGCCGCAGCCCGTCTGGTGTTCAACCTTCCCAAGTTCTCCCACGTCACCCCGCTCCTCCGCTCTCTCCACTGGCTTCCAGTTGAAGCTCGCATCCGCTACAAGACCATGGTGCTTGCCTACGGAGCTGTGAGGGGAACGGCACCTCAGTACCTCCAGGCTCTGATCAGGCCCTACACCCAAACAAGGGCACTGCGTTCATCCACCTCTGGCCTGCTCGCCTCCCTACCACTGAGGAAGTACAGTTCCCGCTCAGCCCAGTCAAAACTGTTCGCTGCTCTGGCCCCCCAATGGTGGAACAAACTCCCTCACGACGCCAGGACAGCGGAGTCAATCACCACCTTCCGGAGACACCTGAAACCCCACCTCTTTAAGGAATACCTAGGATAGGATAAAGTAATCCTTCTCACCCCCCCCCCCCCCTTAAAAGATTTAGATGCACTATTGTAAAGTGGCTGTTCCACTGGATGTCATAAGGTGAATGCACCAATTTGTAAGTCGCTCTGGATAAGAGCGTCTGCTAAATGACTTAAATGTAAATGTAAAATGTAGAAAGACCAGTTCTGACAGTAGGTCCTCTTACTACGGGACCAGCCATGGAAGCTCCATCAGTCTGACAGTAGGTCCTCTTACTACAGGACCAGCCACTTGGCACATCTTTTCACTCAACAGCTACATGTCCCATTCTTTGGCATTTAAAAACACTGTGATGATTCTCCGTTGCTGCTCCAGTTTCAACTGTTCTGCCTGCGGCTATGGAAGCCTGACCTGTTCACCAGACGTGCTGTTTTCAACTCTCTAGAGACAGCAGGAGCGGTAGAGATACTCTCAATGATCGGCTATGAAAAGCCAACTGACATTTACTCCTGAGGTGCTGACCTGTAGCACCCTCGACAACCACTGTGATTATTATTATTTGACACTGCTTGTGTTCTATGAACATTTGAACATCTTGGCCATGTTCTGTTATAATCTCCAGCCAGAAGAGGTCTGGCCACCCCTCATAGCCTGGTTCCTCTCAAGGTTTCTTCCTAGGTTCTGGCCTTTCTAGAGAGATTTTCCTAGCCACTGTGCTTCTACACCTTGCTGTTTGGGGTTTTAGGCTGGGTTTCTGTAAAGCACTTTGTGACATCAGCTGATGTAAGAAGGGCTTTATAAATACATTTGATTGGTTGATTGATGAGGCTGGGTCAAAATCTCTGACATTGAAGCTAAGGAATCCTATTCTGTACTTTTCCAGATAAAACCGTCTCAAACCTCAACAGCACTGATAAGCTTTCACTTCTTTAACCCTCTTTCCTACTGATCAACGTTTAGGCTTCAACCACTCTGTCTCCCTTCACATGTTCTTTAACAAGATCATCCATGGACATAGATATTGGGACCTCAGATTACTCCCTTCAATTTAGCATGGCTTCTGAGCTTCGTCCCATTATGATTTTCCAATTGAAGAATCTTCCCTTGCTGAACCTGACTAGCACAAGATATTAACAATCTACCATTTTAAATGTTTTATTTCACCTTTATTTAACCAGGTAGGCTAGTTGAGAACAAGTTCTCATTTACACTGATGAGGCCCAGTTTAACTTCACCTCTCTTTTATGGCCTTGGTTAATCAGATAAGGTGTAAATGAGGCCCTGTGGTCTCCTCAAACACCATCCCAACTTTCCACTGTGACACATTATTACTCTAGCTCCCTAACTTGGGCCTCTTTAGTTTCTATACTACATGCGCCACTGCTTCCAGTATCATTATCTCTGTTCTTCCACTACAGACCATTCACATTCTAGGCCCTCATCCTCCCGCTCCATATCATCACAACTGTCCCCCACATTGATCGCATTCCAGCACAGCTGTTGCTTCTCAAACTCTCTCCATTTCCATTGTTTCTGGGGTGTCAAACTCACTCCATTGAGGACCGAGTCTCCGCGGGCCTTGTTTTTTTTCCTTTCAATTAAAACCTAGACAATCAGATGAGGGGAGTTCCTTACTAATTAGTGACATTAATTCATTAATCAAGTACAAGGGTGGAGCGAAAACCCGCAGACACTTGGTCCTCCATGGAATGAGTTTGATACGTGCTCCGATTCATCCACAGTAATCGACGCCATTCCATGCAGTTGGCCTCTCTCTCCAAATGGTGAAGGAAAACTTTAGTTAGCTTCCCTCTATTTTGACACTCCATTACACAGCCTCATGTCGCCATTTCACCGCGAGCAAACTCCTAGAAAGACGACCGAAACCGTTGAAGCCGCCATTTGACTAGCCTCGTCCGAACCATCCTGATCTCGTAAGCTTACATTAACGAAACAGTGTATGTAAACTCGCGAGATCAGGACGGTTCGGATGAGGCTATATACCAGCTCATAAACAACATTTTACACAAAACCAAGAACTCAAATAAGTGGAATCTTTACGAAATGACTTTGACGAAATTATGTACATACACTCAGACAAACCCAAAGTCTAGCTAAGTGACTTGTAAAATCGTTTTTAATCACGTTCTTCACTCACTCGGTTTGACTCCAAAATAACGCATACAATTAAAACCTTTACCAAACGTGATAATACTTGACGGATTTGTTACCTAGCATATTATATATTCTTTCGACATTAGGAAGTTTAAACATGCTATTACATACCTACAATTATACATTTGAAACGGACACAACCACTATCGACATAACACAATTCTGTCGTTTTCTACCCGGAACTTCCTGTTCCCCACTACGACAATGCAACAGCGTCATCTTCTTCTCTGGTATACTGACATTTACACACATATAACGTGTCTGCCGCCACCAACTGTACGGTTAGTAAACTGTAGAAATAAAGACATGTCCATTTCGGAAACAACGACATAAAAAAAAATACATAAATAGATAAATAAAAACATCCCACTCCTTCAGTCACTGTACTATTCAAATCACATCCCTACACAGTCTCATAGGCCTCGTAGGGAGGAACATCTTCAGTCAGTATTCCCTGCAATCAGTGGTGTAAAGAGATCTGTCGGACTCACTAAACACAAATGCTTGGTTTGTAAATTATGGGTGTGATCTTAAATTCAATCTGGAGTGCCAGAGTGCGCTTGGGCGTTCGTAAATTCAGAGCGTTGTCAGATTGTCAGTTCGTATCGCTCTCGGAGCGTTCAGAGCCACACTGGCGGAGGAGTAGGGTTGATTCAAGCGTTCTGACTAGCTTGCTAGCTACTTCCAGTACAAATGAGCGAACTCTGACCATTTCACTCGCCTTAGCTGAGCTGGTTAGGTTGTGTTCATGTTATCCAGAGCATTGGTGACTTTAACTGTGCTACAGGCAACAATTTATTTACGCTTTTTTTATCGACGTTTACTGACACCGGCCGTTTTCAAGGGGTGTTGAGCGTTCGTTTGTCATCAATTATTCTGCCCTCTGGCACTCACACGAGAGTGCTCTGAAATCGGAGTGTATATAGCCAGAGCGAATTTAGGAACGTACGCTATGTCTGAGTGTTGGACTGTGCCCCTTACATTTAAACTACAATAAAATCGTGCTGTCTGATTTGCTTAATATAAAGAATTTGAAATGATTTGTACTTTTACTTTTGATACTTAAGTATATTTTAGTAATTACATGTACTTTTGATAATTATGTATATGTTAAACTAAATACTTTTAGACTTTTACGCAAGTAGTATTTTACTGGGTAGCTTTCACTTTTACCTTGATAGGAAAGGACTCAAGTATCTTTACATTTACTCAAATATGACAATTGGCTACTTTTCCACCACTGCCCGCAATGCTTCCAATGTTAATTCCTGAACTCCCAAAAACCTTTCATCCGCACATACAATTCATCTTTACAATCGGTATCCTTCAACTGGTAAACGACATTATGAATCTCAACAGGTTGCGGGGCATCCACTGCCATAGCTTCCTCAGCACCAATCACTCTTTCAACTATTTCCCGCGCCTCCCAGTAGGAGAACTACTGTACAGTTAATTGATGTGGATGTTCCCTGATATAATAAAAATTATACAAGTTCCGGTGTTATGAAACTGATGGAGACCATTTGTTTAAAAAACGATTTATTTAACTAGGCACATAGCATACATAACAGGTTAGGATAATTAAAGTGGCAGGTTAGGATCATTAAAGTGGCAGGTTAGGATAATTAGCATGGCAGGTTAGGTGACTGAGGTTAAGGTTAGGAAAAGGGTGAGGGTTAGGGATTTGTTAACCATGCAAGTTTGGATAACTAACGTGGCGGTTAGGAGACTGAGATTAAGGTTAGGAAAAGGGTTAAGGTTAGGCTTAGCTACAATGCTACATTTGTCAAAAAATGTTGTCCCCAACGCAAAAGAAACGGCCACGGACCAATGGGGAGTATCAATTGGTGTAAACTTGATTTCATGAAACACCCGATATCAGAGGACGCCCCTAATTGTTTGTAAACAAAACAAAGACTCTAATTTAGTTTGTAAACAATACATCTATTGGATTATTCAAGTAATTGCCTTAGAGTCTGATTTTTCCCATCATTCACAGCCAAAGTTAACTATTTTAGATTCATGCTGTGAGGTGGGTGAGCTTATGCCACATGCAGATGCTGAAGGGAAAAAACACCTCTTGACCTGCGTGTTTATAATGTAGGTCAAGGTGCAGCCTCGTCTCATAGACTAGATGTAACATAGTAAATATAAATCCGGGACTCTCAAAATAGTGTGATATGCTATGTTATTATGGTTACATAAGACAGATGGTTACGTAAAAGTTCTTATGGCTGAGATCCCGGTAACGGGATCGATATGACAACAGCCAGTGAAAGTGCAGGGCGCCAAATTCAAACAACAGAAATCTCATAATTAACATTCCTCAGACATACAAGTATTTCACACCATTTTAAAGATACACTTCTTGTTAATCCCACCACAGTGTCCGATTTCAAATAGGCTTTACAGCGAAGCACCACAAACGATTATGTTAGGTCAGAGCCAAGTCACAGAAAAACACAGCCATTTTTCCAGCCAAAGAGAGTAGTCACAAAAAGCACAAATAGAGATAAAATGAATCACTAACTTTTGATGATCTTCATCAGATGACACTCATATACACTTCATGTTACACAATACATGTATGTTTTGTTTGATAAAGTTCATATTTATATAAAAAAATCTCAGTATACATTGGCGCTTTATGTTCAGTAGTTCCAAAAACATCCAGTGATTTTGCAGAGCCACATCAATTTACAGAAATAGTCATTATAAATGTTGATGAAAATACAAGTGTTATGCATGGAACTTTAGATACACTTCTCCTTAATGCAACCGCTGTGTCTGATTTCAAAAAGCTTTACGGAAAAAGCAAACCATGCAATAATCTGAGTACGGTGCTCAGAGCCCAAACCCGCCAAAAAGATATCCGCCATATTGTGCAGTCAACAGATGTCAGAAATAACATTATAAATATTCACCTACCTTTGATGATCTTCATCAGAATGCACTCCCAGGAATCCCAGTTCCACAATAAATGTTTGTTTTGTTCGATAATGTCCATCATTTATGTCCAAATAGCTTCTTTTGTTAGCGCGTTTGGTAAACAAATCAAAACTCACGAAGAGCGTTCACTAGTTGCAGACGAAATGTCAAAAAGTTCCGTTACAGTCCGTAGAAACATGTCAAACGATGAATAGAATCAATCTTTAGGATGTTTTAATCATGAATCTTCAATAATGTTCCAACCGGAGAATTCCTTCGTCTGTAGAAAAGCAATGGAATGCGAGGTCGCTCTCACGTGAACGAGCGTCACAGGCTCTCTGGCAGACCTCTGACTCATTCCCCTCTCATTCATTCCCCCTTCACAGCAGAAGCCTGAAACAACGTTCTAAAGACTGTTGACATCTTGTGGAAGCCTTAGGAAGTCAATAGGGGCTGAGTTGAAAAACGACCAACCTCAGATTCCCGCTTCCTGGTTGGATTTATTTCTCAGGTTTCTGCCTGCCATATGAGTTCTGTTATACTCACAGACATCATTCAAACAGTTTTAGAAACTTCACAGTGTTTTCTATCCAAATATACTAATACTATGCATATATTAGCAACTGGGACTGAGTAGGAGGCAGTTTACTCTGGGCACCATATTCATCCAAGCTACTCAATACTGCCCCAATAACAAGTTAATAAATGGAATTTGGTGGTGCTGTACTGTAACAGCGAGCTGAGCCAGTTGAAAGTATTGTCACCAGGGATACATTGTTGGTGACTGTGTGCTCCTTCATTAGTTTTGTATTTCTTATTAATTTATTTCTGGTACTCTCCGACCTGAGTGGCATGAGACCTGTGTGGCGTTGCACTGTTAAAATCATCCCAGTGTGGAGATGAAACACGTGTGTTGCAAAGCCACATGCTCTGTCCTCTCTGCTCTACCTAGGTGTTATAATGTGGGTAATACAGAGATAATACTAACACCGAGATAACCACTGCTCTACCTAGGTGTTTTAATGTGGGTAATACAGAGATAATACTAACACCGAGATAACCACTGCCCTACCTAGGTGTTTTAATGTGACTAATACAGAGATATTACTAATACAGAGATAACCACTGGACATGCATTTTCCATTATGCCATTGTGTTTACCACTTCAGATCCTTAAATTGTAGTTTAAACCATATACAGGGCATTATACAAGACCCCTTGACTTTTCCACATTTTGTTACTTTACAGCCTTATTCGAAAATTGATTAAATGCATTTTTTTACCCCTCATCAATATACACACAATACCCCATAATGACAAAGCGAATATTTTAGCAAATTTATAAAAAATAAATACCTTATTTGGTAAGTATTCAGACACTTTACTCTCAGACTCAAAATTGAGCTCAAGTGCATCCTGTTTCCATTGATCATCCTTGAGAATTTTCTACAACTTGACTGGAATCCACCTGTGGTAAATTCAAATGATTGGACATGATTGGAACAGGAACACACCTGTCTATATAAGGTCCCACAGTTGACAGTGCAAGTCAGAGCAAAAACCAAGCAATCAGGTTGAAGAAATTGTCCGTCAAGCTCCGAGACAGGTTTGTGGCGAGGCACAGATCTGGAGAAGAGTACCAACACATTTCTCAAATCTCTGTTGGCTGGGCTCCCCGCTTGTGCCGTCCAACTCCTGCCCCACGTCGGGCGCAAACCTTTTAAGGGCTCCTGAGTGGCGCAGCTGTCTAAGAAACTGCATCTCAGTGCAAGAGACATCACTACAGTCCCTGGTTCGAATCCAGGCTGAATCACATCAGGCCGTGATTGTGAGTCACTTAGTATTACCTTCTTAGCTACAGTATACATATCTCCCTGGCATATTACATAATTTATGCAGCAGGAGACAAGACATTTTTGGACTCACCTTGTTATGCTGTGCTCACTTGAACAGGAAGGTGGCGCGGCAGTCCTTCGTGGGCATATTTTGTCATCAAACTTTGTCATCAAAGTCTGGCATTCTCTGGAGTTATGGTGCTTTTAAGACAACTGGGAACTCAGAAAAAAATTATGACGTCAGTGATCTTCAGGTCGTAGCTGTAGAAAGAGGCCCGAGTTCCCAATTTACAATTCCGAGTTGGATGAAAGTTCAAAACGTATTTTCCCAGTCGTAGCTTGCTTTTCCCTGAGTTCCCAGTTGTCTTGAACTCACTCAAGTCAGATTTTTCAGTGCCGAGTTAAGTTGTTTTGAGCGCGGCACAAATCAAGCTTCATTGACAGCTTGGCCAATGTTGAATGTTTACAATTTTAAACTACGAAAAGAGCCCCTTAATCTTAGACTTGAGACCAAAGAGCCACTCCACTGAATAGCACGCTAATGATTGCTTTGCAATGCTTGCAGTTAGCCACTGATTCCTTCCAAACTACTCATTGTTGAATTTGCAATTTGTTGTGTAATGTTTATGTCCAATGGCCGATGAGCACCGATACATTTTATCTACAATTTCTCATGATTTCTCTTCATATGACAAAGATTAAAAAGGATTTGCCAGTAGATTGTCGACTCGAATCATGATGACTGCTAGCTCAGATTTTGAAAGTAAGATGTTGACATGATCAGTCCAATCAAAGCGACTGTAGATATAACATGATTTGACGTTATTTTATCTGTGGACAATGACCTTGAGCCTTCTTGGATGGGCATTTCTAATGTAACTCTATGGCAGCACCCAAGGGGCTTGAATCTTCAAGTTCTACCCTTAGACTTGGCAGTGACGTATTGTCCCCATGAATGACAGAACACTGAGCCAATCACGGCACAACGCTCCGTATTTTCTGCTGGCTTGCCCCACCTCCACAGAAAGCAATGAGCTAGGCTGAAAGACCTGCATTTTGGAGCTGCCTAACTCAAGAAAACGAAAAAGAGACAATGTTTGTATAGGCTTTATTAACAACTCAATTACATGTTTTTTTACATTGGTTGCAAACAGATCATTTTTTTCACACTTTTTTATTGCTAAAACTGTGGGGCTCAAAACAGGTGGCTCACCTGCCCTGAATGATGGGTCGCCACTGAACTTATCTAGAACACTGCAGTCCGTCTGGATGTTTAACCTTCCAAAGTTCCCCCATGTCACCCTGCTCCTCCGTACATTCCACTGGCTTCCAGCCGAAGCTCACATCCACTACAAGACAATGGTGTTTACTTACGGTGCAGCAAGAGGAACAGCCCCATCTCTACCTTCAGGCGATGCTCAAACTCTGTATCCCAACCCGGGGACTCAGTTCTGCCACCTCTGGTCTCATGGCCGTCCCACTGCTACAGGAGGTCAAGCTCCCTCTCAGCCCAGTCTAAGCACTTCTCTGTCCTGGCACCCCAATGGTGGCACCAGCTTCCCTCTGATGCTAGGACAGCAGAGTCCCTGCCCATCTGCCCGAAAAGATCTGAAACCCTACGTCTTTAAAGAGTATCCCCCCCAAAATACAAATAATACTAATACTAATAATAATAATGTGACACTGACTAATTAAGGAGAAATGTATTTACTGTGATATGTGGTTGTCTCACCTGGCTATCTTAAGATGAATGTACTTAATGTGCTGGTGACATCACAGGGTCAGAGAGAACTACTGACTGTAGTCATACAAAAACACTCCAGGCACTCAGCCCATAAGAACCATTCATACTGTCAGATCTAATATGAAGAACTGAATACAACCATAAGAACCATTCATACTGTCAGATCTAATATGAAGAACTGAATACTAAAGAGAAGAAGAGGTTGACCAGTACATATTCATGTAACTTTATTTTTCATTGGCAGATCAATAAAGTTTGCTTCAATGCAGTTATCCAAACACATTCATGATCAGTAACTAAAATAACTCCTCTAGTTTTAAAGACAATTAATAAACACATGTATTCATTTCATAAACGATGTCTCATTGAATAAAGTTGTAAAACAATCCCCCCAAACTAGTGGTGAAAAGTGATCTCTATCTGATACATGTTAGGGGCGGAAGGTAGCCTAGTGGTTAGAGCATTGGGCCAGTAACCAAAAGGTTGCTAGATCGAATCCCCGAGGTGACAAGGTAAAACTCTGTTGTTCTGCCTCTGAACAAGGAAGTTAACCCACTGTTCCTAGGCCATCATCTTAAATAAGAATTTGTTCTTAACTGACTTGCCTAGTTAGATAAAGGTAAAAAAGAAGTGTCTACTAACTCATTTCCACAGAATACTGCAGAGGGACAACCTGGTCTCAGAGCAAAATGTATTATATGTTACAAAAATATCTGTGCCATTCCATTTAGTATGTTACATTACATTGGCCTACCAATATAAGCTGAACAAAAATTTAAACGAAACATGTAAAATCTTGGTTTCATGAACTGAAGTAAAAAATTCCAGAAATGTTCCATTTGCACAAAAAGGTTATTTCTCTCAAATGTTGTTAACACATTTGTTTATATCCCTGTTAGTGAGCATTTCAGCCTTTGTCAAGATAATCTTGTGCTGGGGGACAATAAAAGGCCACACAACACAATGTCACAGATGTCTCAAGTTTAGGGAATGTGCAAATCTCATGATGACTGCAGGAATGTCCACCAGAGCTGTTGGCAGAGAACTCAATATTTATATCTCTACCATAAGCCACCTCTAACATCCTTTTAGAGAATTTGCCAGTACATCCAACCGGCCTCACAACTGCAGATCACATGTAACCACGGCAGTCCAGGACCTCTTCACCTTTAGGATTGTCTGGGAGGGGGCTGAGTAGTATTTCTGTCTGTAATAAAGACCTTTTGTGGGGAAAAACTCATGCTGATTGGCTGGGCCTGGCTCCCAAGTGGGCCTATGCCCTCCCAAGTCCCATCCATGGCTGAGCCCCTGCCCAGTCATGTGAAATCCATAGATTAGGGCCTCGTTTATTTATTTCAATTGACTGCTTTCCTTATAAAAACTGTAAATCTTTGAAATTGTTGTGTTTAGATTATTGTTCAGTATAATACGACTTGTAGGACGTATCAAATGTTACGAATTACAATTTGTATGTTATTTTACGCATTGCTATTCATACAATATGTTTCCGAACTTGTAATATGTATGAAATGTTACGAATGCCAATTTGTTGTTGCTAACATTAGCTAGGTTAGGGGTGAGGAGTTTAAGGTAGAGTTAAATTGGTTTAGGGGAAAGGTTAGCTAACATGCTAACATAGCTAAAAAGTAGTAAGTAGTTGCAAAGTTGCTAATTAGCTAAAATGCTAAAGTCATCCTTGATGAGATTCAAACACGCAGCCTTTGGCTAGACGTTTGACTTACACTCCCACCCCTCCACAGAGCATGAGTAAGGTTTCTCCCCTGTGTGTATACATTGGTGTGTTAAGTTGCTATGGTGAGAGAAACTCACCAGAATGTCAGAGGAGACGTAAGCAGGCTTCTCTCATGTGTGTGTTCTCTGATGAACTTTTAGCTCAGTTGCTGTTTTGAAGCATTTTACACAGTCAGAGCAGGAGTATGGCTTCTCTCCTTCATGAATATGTTGATGTCTTTTTAAGGTATCCAGTCGAGAGAAACTTGCCCCACAGTCAGAACAGGAGTAAGGCTTTTCTCCTGTATGTGTTCTCTGATGAATTTTTAGATCAGTTGATGTTTTGAAATATTTTACACAGTCAGAGCAGGAGTAAGGCCTCTCTCCTGTGTGTGTTCTCTGATGAACTTTTAGATGAGTTGATGTTTTAAAACATTTTACACAGTCAGGGCAGAAGAAAGGCTTCTCTCCTGTGTGTGTTCTCTGATGAACTTTAAGCTCATTTGATGTTTTAAAACATTTTCCACAGTCAGAACAGTAATAAGGCCTCTCTCCTGTATGTGATCTCTGATGAACTTTTAGATGAGTTGATGTTGTGAAGCATTTTCCACAGTCAGAGCAGACGTAAGGCTTCTCTCCTGTGTGTGTTCTCTGATGAACTTTTAGCTCATTTGATGTTTTTAAACATTTTCCACAGTCAGAGCAGTAATAAGGCTTCTCTCCTGTGTGTGTTCTCTGATGAACTTTTAGCTCATTTGATGTTTTTAAACATTTTCCACAGTATGAGCAAGAATAAGGCTTCTCTCCTGTGTGTGTTCTCTGATGAACTTTTAACTCAGTTGATGTTTTGAAGCAAATTATACAGTCAGAGCAAACGTAAGGCTTCTCTCCTGTGTGTGTTCTCTGATGAACTTTTAGCTCAGATGATGTTTTGAAATATTTTACACAGTCAGAGCAGGAGTAAGGCTTCTCTCCTGTATGTATACGTTCATGTGAATTTAAGTTTGAAAGTTGAGAGAAACTAGTACCACAGTCAGGGCAGAAGAAAGGCTTCTCTCCTGTGTGTGTTCTCTGATGAACTTTTAGCTCAATTGATGTTTTGAAATATTTGACACAGTCAGAGCAGGAGTAAGGCTTCTCTCCTGTATGTATACGTTCATGTGAATTTAAGTGGGAAAGTTGAGAGAAACTAGTTCCACAGTCAGAGCAGTAATACGGCTTCTCTCCTGTGTGTGTTCTCCGATGAACTTTTAGCTCAGTTGATGTTTTGAAGCATTTTCCACAGTCAGAGCAGACGTAAGGCTTCTCTCCTGTGTGTGTTCTCTGATGAACTTTTAGCTCATTTGATGTTTTGAAATATTTGACACAGTCAGAG
Organism: Salvelinus fontinalis; assembly: GCF_029448725.1. Classification (NCBI taxonomy): domain Eukaryota; kingdom Metazoa; phylum Chordata; class Actinopteri; order Salmoniformes; family Salmonidae; genus Salvelinus; species Salvelinus fontinalis. The sequence continues at coordinate 64,445,513 of NC_074671.1, read as the reverse complement.
CAGGAGTAAGGCTTCTCTCCTGTATGTATACGTTCATGTGAATTTAAGTGGGAAAGTTGAGAGAAACTAGTTCCACAGTCAGAGCAGTAATACGGCTTCTCTCCTGTGTGTGTCCTCCGATGAACTTTTAGCTCAGTTGATGTTTTGAAGCATTTTCCACAGTCAGAGCAGACGTAAGGCTTATCTCCCGTGTGTATACGTTGGTGTGTTTTTAAGGTGCCCAGATTAGAGAAACTCGCTCCACAGTCAGAGCAGGAGTAGGGCTTCTCTCCTGTGTGTATACGTTGGTGTGTTTTTAAGGTGCCCAGATTAGAGAAACTAGTTCCACAGTCAGAGCAGTAATACGGCTTCTCTCCTGTGTGAGTCTTCTGATGAACTTTTAGCTGAGTTGATGTTTTAAAACGTTTTCCACAGTCAGAGCAGTAATAAGGCTTCTCTCCTGTGTGAGTCTTCTGATGAACTTTTAGATGAGTTGATGTTTTGAAGCATTTTCCACAGTCAGAGCAGGAGTAAGGCTTCTCTCCTGTGTGTATTTTTAGATGTATTTTTAGCTTTGATAGAAATGGGAAAATCTCTTCACAATGTGGGCAGTGATGAGACCTCTTATCTCTCTGATCTTCCTGAGGTTGCTCTCTGGATGTAGAGAATGTCTCAACATGGTAACCTGTGTGAACATCAGAAGAACCAGTCAGTTGGTGTGATATACATGTCAATCAAATGTATTTTATGAAGCCCTTTTAACATCAGTAGTTGTCACAAAGTGCTGAACAGAAACCCAGCCTAAAATCCCCAAAGAGCAAGCAATGCAGATGTAGAAGCACAGTGGCCACACAAAAAACTCCCTAGAAAGCAGGAACCTAGGAAGAAACCTAGAGAGGAACCAGGCTGAGTGGTGACCAGTCCTCTTCTGGCCATACCGGGTGACAGGTAGCCTAGTGTTTAGAGCAGGGGTGTCAAACATACGGCCCGCGGGCCGGAACCGGCCCCCAAGGAGGTTCGATCAGGCCCGCAGGATAATTTGAAAGTGGAAAAAATGCATAAAAGACATGGAATTAATATTTTTAATTCGCTGCAATTCATGGATTATCCGCTAAGGGGCGCACTCTTTCCATCAGAGTAGAAGACAAGCTGCATCACTGAGACAGACTGAAAACAGCAGACGGTATCAATGCGCCATCTGCTGCTTGTTACGACGTTGTTAATACCTTGGTCTCTACCTCTCCGCTACACCCTCATTAGCCAAAATGTCGTTATCCAAACGGAGAAAAGTAGATAAGGAGTGTAGAATTTTCAAAGAAAAATGGACCACGTCCTATTTATTTACAGAGATGCACGGAAAACCTTCGTGCTTGGTGTGTTTGCAACAAGTTTCGGTATTGAAGGAATATAATATTCGACGCCACTACGAGACTCATCACAGCGAAAAATATGACGGCTTGCAAGGACAACTGAGAAGAGATAAGATTAACGAATTGCTGGCGGGTCTGAGGAAACAGCAGTCAACTTTCATCCAGAGCCGAGAAGTCAGTGAAGCAGCGGTAAAAGCCAGCTACCTAATTGCTAGCGAAATAGCATTAGCATCGAAGCCGTATTCCGACGGTGACTTTGTTAAACGATGCATGATGAAGGCGGCTGAACTTGTATGTGCCGAGAAGCGACAAGCTTTTGCCAATATTAGCCTGACGAGGAATACTATAGCAGAGAGGATTTCGGAACTATCGGCAGATTTAGACAGTCAATTGAAACAGAGAGTCAAGTCATTTATTGCATTTTCCGTGGCAATTGACGAGAGCACTGACATCACAGACGTGGCCCAACTGGCCATATTTATTCGAGGAGTTGATGAGACATTGACTGTTACTGAAGAGTTTCTTGAGTTGGTGCCAATGATGGACACCACAACAGCCGTGGACATTTTCGGCTCTGTCGTTGCTGCATTGGACAGAGTTGGAGTGGACTGGTCCCGCGCTGTCAGCCTGGCTACAGACGGCGCGCCATCCATGGTCGGAAAGAAAGCAGGTGTCGCGACAAAGTTCAAAGACAAAGTACAAGCCCTTAATGGAGGAGATCGTTTCTGGACATTTCACTGTATTTTGCACAAGGAGGCATTGTGTTGCAAGTCGCTGAAAATGGACCACGTCATGGAGGTGGTTGTTCGCACTGTAAATTTCATCCGGTCCAGAGGTCTGAACCATCGTCAGTTTGACAAACTTCTCAGCGACAGCAACATTACCCACAGCCTGCCATACCACACTGAAGTGAGATGGTTAAGCCGAGGCGCTGTGCTGAGGCATTTCTTTGATCTACGAGAGGAAATCGGACAGTTCATGGAGAAAAAAGGAAAACCGGTGTTGGAATTACAATCTCAGGAATGGCTACGGGACCTTGCATTCTTGGTTGATATTACTGAACACTTGAACAATCTGAACAAAATGTTGCAAGGCCGCAAAAAAGTTGTCACACAGTTTTCTGACAACATACATGCATTTAAGTTGAAGCTGACTTTGTGGGAGATGCAACTGGCAAATGGCAACCCTGCTCATTTCCCCTGTCTGAGAGATGTATGTGTGACCAGACCTGATGCGGACATGAAACGGTACAAAGACAAAATTGCAGGACTACTGCGGGAGTTTGAGAAACGTTTTCAGGTATTTGGTGAACTTGAGACAGAATTTTCAGTTTTTCGCTCACCTTTCACAGTTAAAGCTTCTGATCTGCCGGTCGAAATTCAGCTAGAGATAATTGATTTGCAGTGTGATGCAGATTTGAAGGGCAAATTTGCCTCTGTAGGTCTGGACAGATTTTATCAGTATCTACTACCAGGGTACCCCAAATTAACAGCCCTGGCTGCTAAAATTTTGTGCATGTTTGGGACAACCTACCTTTGTGAACAAATTTTCTCAGTGATGAATATCAATAAAACAAAAATGCGTTCAAGGCTCACAAACAAGCACTTAAATGACATTCTGAAAGTGACAGCTAGTCAGGACATGACACCTGGTGTTGATGCACTTGTACAGGCCAAAAGATGCCAAGTTTCAGGAACAAATACAAGTCCAGACTAGACTAACACCTTTAAAATGCTGCCTTAGATACTGTTTGCATTGAAAGAATACAGCTCTGTGAAGATGAATCCTTACTGTGGTGATTTAAAAAAATGTGCACTTTAATGTTAGTCAGCAGCTTCAAAACAAAAGTTGTGTGATGGAATTCTACTGTTCATACAACTCCATAAATTTTCAGTATGTATTGTATGTGTATGTATGTTTCATGTATGAAGTTTACAGATTTACAGGACAGGCGAACACTTTCTTCATTACACATTTAAAATCACTCTCCTTAGTTTGTAAGGTGTACGCAGGGATTACATTTAGATTTTATATGCGTATGTGTAAGTGGTTTAAAAATTCCTTTCTTTAAAAGTCTCATTTAATCTTAAAGTGCATTACTATATTTTTCAGTACCAATTAAAGTTTTGTGCCTTTGTACAATCAGTGGGATCAGTTGCAATGCATATTTGTGAATGATAAAAGTAAATTGCACATTTGTCTAAGGAAATATGAGGTGTTTCATGAAATGTTTTGTAAAAGGATAGTTCATTAAATTTCAATATTTTCCTAATGTTCTTGTGCTTCTTTACACCAAAACAAAGGAAAGACATGATATTTTGGTTATTTATAGCAGAGTATGGTATAATTTTAATGGTCCGGCCCACTTGACATCTCCCTAGGCCGTATGTGGCCCACGATGCGAAATGAGTTTGACACCCCTGGTTTAGAGCAACCGAAAGGTTGCAAGATCGAATCCCTGAGCTGACAAGGTTAAAATCTGTCGTTCTGCCCCTGAACAAGGCAGTTAACCCACTGTTCCTAAGCCGTCATTGAAAATAAGAATTTGTTCTTAACTGACTTGCCTAGTTAACCTGTTTGGGCGCATGTCCAAACGCTAGTGGGACACCTACGACAACATCCGGTGAAATTGCAGAGTGCGAAATTCAAAATACAAAAATCGTAATATTAAACATTCATGAAAATACAAGTGTCTTACATCATTTAAAAGTTTCGTGTTAATCTAACTGCGTTGTCAGATTTCAAAAATGCTTTACGGAGAAAGCATACCATGCGATTATCTGAGGACAGTGCCCCACGTCAAAATACTTTTTAAACCAGCACAGGCGTCACAATATCACAGACAGCAATTAAACAAATCACCTACCTTTGAAGATCTTCCTCTGATTGCAATCCCAAGGGTCCCAGCTACACAATGAATGGTCGTTTTGTTCGATAAAGTCCTTCATTATATCCCAAAAATGTCAGTTTAGATGGTGCGCTTGATTCAGTAATTCACTCGTTCAACATGCACACAGACGAATCCAAAAAGTTACCAGTAAAGTTCGTCCAAACAAGTCAAACGATGTTTCGAATTAATCCTCAGGTATTCTAATATCTAAATAAACAATAATATTTAAGACGGAGAATAGTGTGTTCAATAGCGAAGATAAATAACGAAGAGCGCACTCTCCTTGATGGGCGCAACATGACTACTTTTCTAATGGGGGACACCTTGGAAAAACTACAAATACTTGTTCATTTTTCAAAAAACAAGCCTGAAACCCTTTCTAAAGACTGGTGATATCTAGTGGAAGCCATAGAAACTGCAATATGGGTCCTATCTATTTGTATATCCCATAGGCAAGCATTGAAAAAACCTGTGACCTCAAAAAATAAAAATTTCGTATGGAATTTCCTCAAGGTTTTCGCCTGCCATATCAGTTCTGTTAAACCCACAGACATTATTTTAACAGTTTTAGAAACTTAAGAGTGTTTTCTATCCAATGATATCAAGTATATGCATATCCTAGCTTCTGGGCAGTTTACAGGCAGTTTACTTTGGGCACGTCAGTCATCCGAAATTCCGGACAATAACCAGTATGCTAAGGAAGTTAAATAAAGGTTAAAAAAAAAATAATAATAATAAATACACCAACATTAGTGGTGAAATAAATGAATAAATTCTAAAGTTTGGGGTCACTTACAAATGTCCTTGTTTTTGAAAGAAAAGCTAATTTTTTGTCCATTCAAATAATGTCAAATTGATCAGAAATACAGTGTAGACATTGTTAATGTTGTAAATGACTATTGTAGCTGGAAACGGCTGAAGATCTCATACAACGCTGTGTACTACTCTCTTCACAGAACAGCGCAAACAGTCTCTAACCAGAATAGTGTCTAGAAGGCCAGCATCCCGGAGTCGCCTCTTCACTGTTGACATTGAGACTGGTGCTTTGCGGGTACTATTTAATGAAACTGCCAGTTGAGGACTTGTGAGACGTCTGTTTCTCAAACTAGACACTCTAAAATACTTGTCCTCTTGCCCAGTTGTGCACCGGGGCCTCCCACTCCTCTTTCTATTCTGGTTAAAGCCAGTTTGCGCTGTTCTGTGAAGGGAGTAGTACACAGCGTTGTACGAGATCTTCAGTTTCTTTGCAATTTCTCACATGGAATAGCCTTAATTTCTCAGAACAAGAATAGACGGACTAGTTTCAGAAGAAAGGTCTTTGTTTCTGGCCATTATGAGCCTGTTATCGAACCAGCAAATGACCCAGATACTCAACTAGTCTAAAGGACTGTTTTATTGCTTCTTTAATCAGCACCACAGTTTTCAGCTGTGCTAACATAATTGCAAAAAGGGTTTTGTAATGATCAATTAGCCTTTTAAAATGATAAACTTGGATTAGCTAACACAACATGCCATTGGATCACAGGAGTGATGTTTTCTGATAATGGGCCTCTGTACGCCTATGTAGATATTCAATTAAAAAAAATCATCAGTTTCCAGCTACAATAGTCATTTACAACATTAACGTCTACACTGTATTAATGGTCAATTTGATGTTAGTTTAACCTTTCTAGGACACACGTTCCGCTAGCGGAACTCCTCGACAACATTCCGCTGAAAAGGCAGCGCGGCAAATTCAAAAATATATTTTTGAAATATGTAACTTTCACACATTAACAAGTCCAATACAGCAAATGAAAGATAAACATCTTGTGAATCTACCCATCGTGTCCGATTTAAAAAAAATGCTTTACAGCGAAAACACAACATATGATTATGTTAGATCACCGCCAAGTCCAAAAAACACACAGCTATTTTCCCAGCCAAAGATAGGAGTCACAAAAGGCAGAAATAGAGATAAAATGAATCACTAACTTTTGATGATCTTCAGATGACACTCATAGGACATCATGTTACACAATACATGTATGTTTTGTTCGATGATGTGCGTATTTATATCCAAAAATCTCAGTTTATATTGGCGCCATGTTCAGAAATGCCTCCAAAATATCCGGAGAAATTGCAGAGAGCCACATCAAATAACAGAAATACTCATCATAAACCTTGATCATCATAAACCTTGAAAGATACATGTTTTACAAAGAATTAAAGATACACTTGTTCTTAATGCAACCGCTGTGTCAGATTTCAAAAAAACTTTACGGAAAAAGCACACCATGCAATAATCTGAGACGGCGCTCAGATATAAACAACATTTCTCCGCCATGTTGGAGTCAACAGAAATATGAAATTACATGATAAATATTCCCTTACCTTTGATGATCTTCATCAGAATGCACTCCCAGGAATCCTAGTACCACAATAAATTGTTGTTTTGTTCGATAATGTCCATTATTTATGTCCAAGTAGCTACTTTTGTTAGCGCGTTTAGTACACACATCCAAACGCTTGTGCAGGTCCAGGCGAACGTCGGACGAAAACTTAAAAAAGTTATATTACAGGTCTAATATACTTGTCAAGCTAACTATAGAATCAATCTTCAGGATGTTGTTATCCTAAATATTCAATAACGTTCCAACCGGAGAATTCCTTTGTGTCTGTAGAAATAATGGAACGCAAGTCGATATCATTTGGAATGCGCATGACCAGGACTTGGCTCTCTGCCAGACCACTGACTCAAACAGTTCCCATCCGGCTCAACATCACAGTAAAAGCTTCATTCAACGTTCTACAGACTGTTGACATCTAGTGGAAGGCGTAAGAAGTGCAAACAGATCCATATCCCACTGGGATTTCAATAGGCGATGAGTTGAAAATCGACCAGCCTCAGAATTCCCACTTCCTGTTTGGGTTTTTGCCTGCCATATGAGTTCTGTTATACTCACAGACATCATTCAAACTGTTTTAGAAATGTCAGAGTGTTTTCTATCCAACAGTAATAATAATATGCATATATTAGCATCTGGGACAGAGTAGGAGGCAGTTCACTTTGGGCACGCTATTCATCCAAAGTGAAAACGCTGCCCCCTATCTCTAAAAAGTTAATTGACAAAAAAAACGTACTTCTCTTTCAAAAACAACGACATTTCTAAGTGACCCTAAACTTTTCAACAGTAGTGTATGTATTCATGTCAATAGGCTGTATGGGAATGGCAATAAAACTATTCTAAAACTGGGTAGGAGTCAAAAACTACAAAGAGGCAAAAGTCGTAAAAATGATGAGCTATACCATCCTCCACTCAACATCACAAGGGTGATCGAATAATTTGTATGTTTAAAGTAATGACTAAGATATTTCACCCTGAAACTGTATCACTGTGTGTGAAATCCATTAGACACATAAGACTATAAGTGGATAATGTGTGCAGCGTAGGCAGGATAGAATTAGAACATTGTGTTCCTTACAGGACATTCTGTCCCCACCCGTGGAGTGGAGAAACTGTTAGGCTTGCAGAAAATTATGAAACATGTTGCAGAATATGATAAACAATGTATGTGTACAGTGGAACAATACAGCCCGCCTAAAGCGGGGTGGGGTTCTCGACTGATTTGTGTATAAAAGATGGGCTCTGAACTTGAGAGGGCAGAGCTCTCTGAATAAAGCAGGGGGGCCGCACAGCCCTCCATGTGCTCGCCAGAGGTAGCCTGACTGCCATTAGGTACCGAGATGAGATCCTCAGAGCCCTTGTGAGACCATATGCTGACACATGCACATTTGTAGCCTGCTGGAGGTCATTTGCAGGGCTCTGGCAGTGCTCCTCCTTGCACAAAGGCGGAGGTAGCGGTCCTGCTGCTGGGTTGTTGCCCTCCTACGGCCTCCTCCATGTCTCCTGATGTACTGGCCTGTCTCCTGGTAGCGCCTCCATGCTCTGGACACTACGCTGACAGACACAGCAAACCTTCTTGTCACAGCTCGCATTGATGTGCCATCCTGGATGAGCTGCACTACCTGAGACACTTGTGTGGGTTGTAGACTCCGTCTCATGCTACCACTAGAGTGAGAGCACCGCCAGCATTCAAAAGTGACCAAAACATCAGCCAGGAAGCATAGGAACTGAGAAGTGGTCTGTGGTCACCACCTGCAGAATCAATCCTTTATTGGGGTGTCTTGCTAATTGCCTATAATTTCCACCTTTTGTCTATTCCATTTGCACAACAGCATGTGAAATTTATTGTCAATCAGTGTTGCTTCCTAAGTGGACAGTTTGATTTCACAGAAGTGTGATTGACTTGGAGTTACATTGTGTTGTTTAAGTGTTCCCTTTATTTTTTTGAGCAGTGTATTAAATGGGTAGAAGTGTTCCCAACTTACTTGGCGGACATGATGACGGTAGCTAAAGTATTGGGTCAAGATATTATCCCTAGATTTGGTTTACTAGAATCTATTTCTTTAGACAATGGATTACAGTTTTTGCTAATCAGGTAAAAGATAGTATAGGCCAGAAATTGAACATTAAATAGGAAAAGAAATACGGTTCATATTACCTACAATCGGCAGGATTAATTGAACACAGGAGCGATATGGTTAACTTTCTTGGGATAGGGGGCAGCATTTTCACTTTTGGATGAATAGCGTGCCCAGAGTGAACTGCCTCCTACTCTGTCCCAGATGCTAATATATGCATATTATTATTACTATTGGATAGAAAACACTCTGAAGTTTCTAAAACTGTTTGAATGATGTCTGAGTATAACAGAACTCGTATGGCAGGCGAAATCCTGAGAAAAAATCCAAACAGGAAGTGGGATATCTGAGGCTGGTCGATTTTCATCTCATAGCCTATTGAAAACACAGTAAGATATGGATCTGTTTGCACTTCCTACGCCTTCCACTAGATGTCAACCGTCTGTAGAACGTTGAATGAAGCTTCTACTGTGATGTTGAGCCGGATGGTAGCTGTTTGAGTCAGTGGTCTGGCAGAGAGCCAAGTCCTGGTCACGCGCATTTCACATGGTAGTGACTTGCGGTCCATTACTTCTACAGACACAAAGGAATTCTCCGGTTGGAACGTTATTGAAGATTTATGATAACAACATCCTAAAGATTGATTCTATAGTTAGTTTGACAAGTTTATTCGACCTGTAATATAACTTTTTGAAGTTTTTGTCCGAAGTTATGCGGGGACCTGCACGAGCGTTTGGATATGTGTACTAAACGCGCTAAAAAAGTAGCTACTTGGACATTATCGAACAAAACAACAATTTGTGGAACTAGGATTCCTGGGAGTGCATTCTGATGAAGATCATCAAAGGTAAGGGAATATTTATATTGTAATTTCTGATTTATGTTGACTCCAACATGGCGGATAAAAAACATTTTTTTCTGAGTGCTGTCTCAGATTATTGCATGGTTTGCTTTTTCCGTAAAAAAAAATTGAAATCTGACAGCGGTTGCATTAAGGAGAGGTATATCTATAATTCCATGTGTATAACTTGTATTATCATCTACATTTATGATGAGTATTTCTGTTGTTTGATGTGGCTCTCTGCAATTTCTCAGGATATTTTGGAGGAATTTCTGAACATGGCGCAAATGTATACTGAGATTTTTGGATATAAATATGCACATTATCAAACAAAACATACATGTATTGTGTAACATGATGTCCTATGAGAATCATCTGATGAAGATCATCAAAGGTTAGTGTAGTAACCTGGTATATTTATGTTTACCAATAGATGGCAGTATTGACTCAAGACGGGGGTTTGCTTCCCGCTATCCGTAGCTATTTCCTATGTCTGCCTATATAACTATGATTAAGAAAGCTTCAGGTAGTTTAAGCCAGGTGCATAAGAGAATGTAAATCTAAGTTACCATTAAATACTAAACCGTACTTAAGTCTCATGAGTCGTAACTCTAAGAAGCCTTTAAGGATACTACATATTTGGCGATGAGGATAACTATGGAGAACTGCGTTGGATTTTTTTTGCCACGAAGTTAACGGAGTCGACGCGGGAGGTGAGACTCAAGTGAGCGGTGGAAGATTCTGAAGGATTGATTCCCTGGATACGGGTAGGACAAATTATTGACTGTGTGAGGGGAGAAAGAATTGGAAAAGATGGCTTTGGCAACAATAGGCTCGCTACCACCATTTGATCCTAAAAATCAGGAATGGGAGGAGTACTGTGAAATAATGGAACATTTATTTGCTGCTAATGAAATAACTGATGCCGCTAAACAGAAATCCATACTCATAAGCGGTCGGTGCACAGACGTACAGCTTAATGAGAAACCTGTTGAGCCCAGATAAGCCAGGAGAAAAGTCATTCATAGATTTAGTCGAGCTATTAAAAATTCACTTCAACCCCAAACCCAGTGAGATAGTACAAAGATTCAAGTTTGATTCACGCATGAGAAAACCTAACGAATCAGTGGGGGAATATGTGGCTGAGTTGAGAAAACTAGCATTGGACTGTAACTATGGGAATACATTATCGCAAATGCTACACGATCGGCTGGTGTGTGGGATTAATGATGACAGGATACAAATACGATTGTTATCAGAGCCTAATCTCACGTTTGAGAATGCACTTAAACTGGCTCAGGCCATGGAGTCCGCGAATAGAAATGCACTGGATTTGCAGGCAAGGGGCGCAACTGCGTGCCATACAATAAAAGAGAGCAGAACTGAGCGCGTAGAATTTCAAAGAACAGAAAGCCGTGGGGCAGCAGCCAATAGAGACTGTTATCGTTGCAAAGGTAAACACGCAGCGTTTGACTGTAAATTCAAACACGAAAAGTGTTATGCATGTGGGATAATAGGCCACATTGCGAGGGCGTGCCACAATAAAAAAAAGCCACGGGCTGCAGAAAAGAGGACGGACAGAAAACCGAATACCTCCGGACGCTCTAGCTACCGCTCTAATCAAGTGATAGAAAGTGAAAGAGAGTGCGCAGACGCAGAGCAAGCATTCTCAATGTACAGTGTACAGGGGGTGAATATGAAGAAGGTGGAGCCTTTCATTGTGGAAATGGGAATAAATGGATTGAACTAGACACAGGATGTAGTGTCACACTGATGAACAGTGTGAGACACCCCCATTAAACTCAAAACGTACACAGGGGAGAAGATCACTGTGATTGGAGTTACTGATGTTCAAGTGGAATATCATGGACAAAATAAAAATCTGCCTCTCTTAGTAGTGGAAGGTACTGGCCCCAGCTTACTAGGAAGAGGGTGGTTGGAGGAAATAAAATTGAACTGGGATGAAATCAAACATGTCACCACAGAGACATTGACACTACAGCAGGTGCTTTCAAAGCATGAGTGTGTTTTCAAAGAAGAGCTCGGGACATTAAAAGGGGTCCAAGCTACCATTCATGTTGCTGCTGATGCTACTCCCAGATTCTATAGGCCAAGATCCGTTCCATATGCCATGAAGCCTAAAGTGGATGTGGAAATTGACAGACTCTTAGCAGAGGATATAATTGTACCTGTCAAGTTTTCTGAGTGGGCAGCACCAGTTGTTCCCATACTAAAACCAGATGGTTCAATCAGATTATGCGGTGACTATAAGCTGACTGTAAATAGAGTTTCCTCTCTGGAGCAGTACCCCATACCCAAAGTGGAGGATTTGCTTTCAACGTTAACCGGAGGGCAACAGTTTACAGAACTGGACATGAGTCACGCATATCAGCAAGTGCTAATGGATAAAGCTTCACAGAAGTACCTGACCATAAACACCCACAGAGAGATGTTTACCTATAAACGCTTACCTTTCGGGGTGTCTTCTGCACCAGCTATCTTCCAAAGAACTATGGAGGGAATTCTGCAGGGGATACCCAAGGTAGCAGTTTACCTCGACGACATTCTTGTCACGGGAGTCACGAAGGAGGAACATCTCAGAAACTTAGGTGAAGTTTTGAGGAGGATGGAGGACGCCGGTCTCCGGCTGAAGAGGAGCAAGTGTACACTGTTAGCTGATGAAGTACAGTACCTGGGTCACAAGGTGGATGCCAAGGGGTTACACACTGTCAAAGCTAAAGTGAGGGCTGTTGTGGAAGCTCCAGCTCCGACAAACGTTACAGAGCTGAAAGCCTATCTAGGCTTACTGAACTATTACAATCGCTTCCTCCCGAGCCTCTCTACCCTCTTAGCTCCTCTACATCAACTGCTAAGGAAGGATGTGGCCTGGAAATGGTCAGAAAGACAGGAAGAAGCTTTTGCAAAGTCAAAGGTGTTACTGCAATCAGCTGAAGTGCTAGTGCACTACTCAGCAGACAGAGATCTCATCTTATCGTGTGATGCCTCATCGTATGGTGTGGGGGCGGTGCTATCCCACCGGATGGAGAATGGTGCCGAGAAACCTATCGGGTTCATGTCAAGAACGTTGTCGCCAGCGGAGAAAAGTACTCTCAGCTGGACAAGGAAGGACTGGCTGTCATATTCGGAATACAGAGATTCCACAAGTACTTGTATGGGAGAACATTCACTATTGTGACCGATCATAAGCCTCTGATCTCTCTGTTCCATGAACAAAAGCCAGTACCACAAATGGTCTCTCCAAGAGTTCAACGTTGGAATGTGTGGCTCAGGGCCTACGAGTACAGAATCATTTACAAACCAGGTAGATACCATGGGAATGCTGATGCTCTGAGTAGGCTGCCCGTTCCAGAAATCATCATTCAGGAAGAAGAAAATGACCAGGTTTTGATGATCGATGTGTTGGATGATGCACCGGTGAACACAGCACAAATTAGGCAATGGACTTCAAAGGATGTGACGTTATCACAAGTGCATGAATTTATCCTGAAAGGATGGCCTACAGTGACAGAGCCTCAGATCATGCCTTACTACACTCGCCGCTTGGCATTGAGTGTTCGAGATGGATGTGTTCTGTGGGGTTCAAGAGTAGTTATCCCACCACAAGGGCGGGGGTTGCTACTGAAGTTGTTGCATCAGTCGCATCCAGGTATGTCGAGAATGAAATGCCTAGCGAGGTCATATGTCTGGTGGCCAAAGATGGACCACGATGTGGAAAATGAGGTTAGCCGGTGTGAAGATTGTCAGAGTAACAGGAAGTCACCCCCCACCGCGCCATTACATCCATGGGAATGGCCAGAAAAACCATGGACACGACTACATGTGGACTACGCTGGACCTTTCCTAGGAAAAATGTTCCTTGTGCTGATTGATTCTCATTCAAAGTGGATGGATGTTTACCCCATGAACACGTCAACATCGTACGCTACGATTGAGAAGTTGAGACAAAGCTTCAGTGTTATGGGATTGCCTCAAATGTTGGTTAGTGACAATGCTACTTGTTTTACAAGCACTGAATTCACAATTTCATGAAACAAAATGGAATTCAGCATGTAACGTCGGCCCCTTTTCACCCATCTTCAAACGGATTAGCAGAACGTGCGGTTCAGACCTTGAAGGAGGGGATGAGGAAGATGCAAGGGCCCAGCATTGAAACAAAGGTCTCAAGATTCTTGTTTAGCTACAGGATTACTCCTCAAGCTACGACTGGGTTGTCACCTGCAGAAATGTTGATGTCAAGGAGGTTAAGGTCAACCTTGGATCTCATCAGACCAGACCTGAAAATGAAAATACAACAAAAGCAATGGAATCAAAAATGGAATCATGACACCCGAGCCAAACTCAGAAGTTTCTCACCTGGAGATGATGTCTATACAAGAAACTATGGGTTTGGTCCTAAATGGATTCCAGCTACCATTGAGGATTGCTCAGGACCAGTATCTTATACTGTGATCATCGGAAGTGGACAAAGACTAAGGAGACACGTGGATCAGATCCGAGCTCGAATTCCAGTTCCATCCGGAGATCTGGATCAATTCTTAAACGAGCAGGACAGGACATTGGAACGTTCCCAAGAGTTGCAGTTGGACAAACCACCTGAGACCAACAATGCTCAACTTCCTGAGACCACCAGTCCGGGACGACCTCCTCCTGTGAAGTCTCCACAAAAGGACTTTCTTTCACCATCAAGGGGTGAAGATCTGGAGGCACCAGCTACACCACCTCTGAGACGCTCTATTAGAGAGAGACGTCCGCCAGACTTTTTCAGATCCAAAAGGAGATCATTTTTGAAAAAAATGTAAATAAGAATATAGCATAGCTCAGAAATAAATTACATTGGGTTATTAGCTTTAACGGGGGGGAATGTAGTAACCTGGTATATTTATGTTTACCAATAGATGGCAGTATTGACTCAAGACGGGGGTTTGCTTCCCGCTATCCGTAGCTATTTCCTATGTCTGCCTATATAACTATGATTAAGAAAGCTTCAGGTAGTTTAAGCCAGGTGCATAAGAGAATGTAAATCTAAGTTACCATTAAATACAAAACCGTACTTAAGTCTCACGAGTCGTAACTCTAAGAAGCCTTTAAGGATACTACAGTTAGTGATTCATTTTATCTCTATTTGGGCTTTTTGTGACTCCTATCTTTGGCTGGAAAAATGGCTGTTTTTCTGTGACTTGGCTCAGACCTAACATAATCGTTTGGTGTGCTTTCGTCGTAAAGCCTATTTGAATTCTGCCATGTTGGCTAGATTCACAACAAGTGTAGCTTTAATTTGGTGTCTTTCATGTGTGATTTAATGAAAGTTTGATTTTTATAGTAATTTATTTGAATTTGGCGCTCTGCATTTTCACTGGCATTTGACCAAGTGGGACGCTTGCGTCCCGCCTATCCCAGAGAAGTTAAGGAAAACACACATGAGCACAGGTATAAATTGGTTACAATGCTTATCAATAGTATTAATGACTATTAGGATAACCCCAGATAAAAATGGACTGTCCCCATTCGAGAAAGTGTTTGGTAGATTATATAGAATCCCCGAACTGGGGAGACCAGAATAAGCCGATATAGAAGTAGAGCATACCCTAGTAGAACACATGAGGAGATTATTTGTTAACCACACCCGTATGTCAAAGCTTTTGTGTCCCACAGGTAAATTACAGAAGGTGATTCACTCAATCCAACCAGGAGACTGGGTGTGGATCCAATCCCTGAGGAGAAAAGACTGGAAGAAGCCCCGTTGGGAAGGCCCATACCAGGTTTTGTTGGTAACCGCTTTTGCCATTAGAATAGCTGAGAGAGCCACTTGGGTCTACGTTACCCACTGCGAAAAGGTAGGAACACATACAAACACCGGTGAAAACACACAGAGTTAGGGAGCAGAACCAAGTGCAAATAGGGACCGGGATTTACCTCCCTGACGAAGATTCCCTATCCTGACCTATCATCACTGTGTGCGCTCATAGAGGTGTGGGTATGGGGTGGTTCCTAGCAGATCAACCAAGGGCAGGAGAGGGTTGGCGGTTTTTGGGAAAGACCCTGGGCTGCATCATAGTCTTGGTAATTTTCCTGATATATCCAGATCCACCACCTCCCGGCACCAATTATACTACGTCCCCACAATTGCTAAGAAGTAAAAGACTAACGACCCAACATACCGACCGTCAAGGACGAGTGACCTACAAAATAGGAATCAGAGAGGGGCAGAATGTAGGTGATTTTAATGGCTGTAAAACGGTAGTTAATGTGACTGCACAGGAGAAAATTCTGAACCTCACAGCCCCTATAACGGATGTATGGTGGGCTTGTAACAGCAAAGGACGTATCTGACAGATACTACCAAAAGGGTGGGTAGGTACTTGTGCCTGTTATTTGTCCAACCAGTTAGAATTAGTCATCAGAGGCCAGTTATAGGAGGCCAAAGTAGGCACAGGAGGAGTTTTGACCAGGATGGGAGTAGCCCTGTCTAGATGGATGCTATTGGCATCCCCAGGGGAGTTCAAGATGAATACAAAGCTATGAATCAAATAGGTGAAGGATTTACCACCACGTTCTTTTGGTGGGTGACGATAAACAAACATGTGGATTGGGTCAATTATATATATTATAATCAACAACGATTTGTTAACCAGACTAGAGATGCGGTGAGGGGAATCTCAACTCAGCTATCCACCACCTCCCTCATGACTTGGCAAAATAGGCTGGCTCTCGATATGTTACTGGCAGAAAAGGGCGGGGTATGTAGAATGGTGGGTGTTCATTGCTGTACTTTCATTCCAAATAATACAGCACCAGATGGAAGTGTCACAAAGGCACTGGCAGGGTTGACTGCTTTAAGTGATGAATGGGCTGAGAACTCAGGGGTGAACACATCTGTGACAGGGTGGTTTGATGAAATGTTTGGAAAATGGAAAACCATAGGAGCTACCATCTTGGGGGCTGCTATTGTTTGTATGGGTATGCTCGTATTATGTGGTTGTTGTTTTATTCCTTGTGTCCGAGGCTTGGTGAGCAAGGCGTTGGAGAATGCTGTGAGAATCCAGCAGTTGGTGAGGTATGGACCAATTCCTAACTCAGACCAATGGAATGAAGAATACATGCCTCCAGGACTGGCGGACGATGATGACCAATTAGATCCTGATGATCTGCAATTGGATAAAAAATGTCTTAGTTCTTACGCGTGAAGGTTATAGTGAAAATCTTGAAAATGAAGAGCTATAACTGGAAGTAGTGATAGAACTAACCCCTGACATTGAGTTATCTTGTGTGTAATATTTAGTCAAAGGGTGGATTGATAGAAGAATTTGTATGTTTAAAGTAATGACTAAGATATTTCACCCTGAAACTGTATCACTGTGTGTGAAATCCATTAGACACATAAGACTATAAGTAGATAATGTGTGCAGCGTAAGCAGGATAGAATTAGAACATTGTGTTCCTTACAGGACATCCTGTCCCCACCCGTGGAGTGGAGAAACTGTTAGGCTTGCAGAAAATTATGAAACATTGTTACGGGATTTTCGTGTTTAATGACTAAAATATGTATACATTTGACTTAGAATTATAACTAAATAGAATACTACTATGTTACTGTATGGATGAATCTTATTATAATCATAATGCTGAATATAATATGTTCCTTGTTAGAAAGAATGGAGTTATCTTCAGACAGGCTGGAATGATGTGTTCCTTACAGGACATTCTGTCTCCACCCAGGGAGGGGAAAGACCTTGGGCCGGTTGTAGATTGTTTAACAGGTGGCAGACAACGTAATGAGGCTGTGAACTGTATTGCCATTGTATCCGAGAGGAGGAAGGACATTTTAAAACCTATGACGTCATTATTATTATATAACCTGATGTAAATTGTACTATGATCAGTACTCTCGAGAATAAACGCTATTGATTGATTGATTTTGAGACTGGTTTCTGTCCATTTAATGCTGATAAGTATCTTACAAATTCTTATGTATGGGCAGAGTGTTTTAATTGAATTGGTTGATAAACATATAGGAATTAAATTCTTTTAACAAACATGTTGCAGAATATGATAAACAATGTATGTGTACAGTGGAACAATACAGCCCGCCTAAAGCGGGGTGGGGTTCTCGACTGATGTGTGTATAAAAGAAGGGCTCTGAACTTGAGAGGGCAGAGCTCTCTGAATAAAGAACTGATAATTTGTATGCTGGGACTCTGTTTATTAAACTTAGAGCCTTACAACCTCTAGGATACAGATGGAGTTATAAAATAGTTCAGTTAGAATATTGGGATAGAAATTCTCATGACAAAGGGTTAGTAACTACACAGACTCATTTCATAGAACTTCAAAAACACTGGCAGTTTGTCTACTTCTTTAGTCTACACTCTGAGCACTCCAGATAACCCAGTGAATAAAACAAATGCTGGCAATACTGGTGTCATCCATACAAGTCTCACTAGCATGGAATAACGTCTACAATGCATTCAAAAAGTATTCAGACCTCTTGACTCTTTGTTTTTGTTACATTACAGTCTTATTCTAAAATTTATTAAATTGTTTTTTTCCCCTCATCAATCTACACACAATACCCATAATGACAAAGCAAAAACAGTTTTTTAGAAATAACTGAAATATTACATTTACGTAAGTATTCAGACCCTTTACACAATAGTTAGTTGAAGCACCTTTGGCAGCGATTACAGCCTTGAGTCTTGTTGGGTATGAAGCTACAAGCTTGGCACACTTGTACTTGGGGAGTTTCTCCCATTCTTCTCTGCAGATCCTCTCAAGCTCTGCCAGGTTGGATGGGGAGCGTCTCTGCAAAGCAATTTTCAGGTCTCTCCAGAGATGTTTGATCGGGTTCAAGTCCGGGCTCTGGCTGGGCCACTCAATGACATTCAGAGACTTGTACCGAAGCCACTCCCACGTTGTCTTGGCTGTGTGCTTAGGGTCGTTGTCCTGTTGGAAGGTGAACCTTCACCCCAGTCTGAGGTCCCGAGCGCTCTCAAGTAGGTTTTCATCAAGGATCGCTCTATACTTTGCTACGTTCATCTGTCCCTTGATCCTGACTAGTCACCCAGTCCCTGCCGCTGAAAAACATCCCCACAGCATGCTGCTGCCACCACCATGCTTCACCGTAGGGATGGTGCCAGGTTTGCTCCAGACATGACGCTTGGCATTCAGGCCAAAGAATTGAATCTTGGTTTCATCAGACCAGAGAATCTTGTTTCTCATGGTAAGAGTCCTTTAGGTGCCTTTTGGCAAACTCCAAGCGGACTGTCATGTGCCTTTAACTGAGGAGTGGCTTCCGTCTGGGCACTCTACCATAAAGGCCTGATAGGTGGAGTCCTGCAGAGATGGTTGTCCTTCTGGCCAGCTCTAGGAAGAGTCTTGGTGGTTCCAAACTTCTTCCATTGAAGAATGATAGAGGCCTCTGTGTTCTTGGGGACCTTTAATGCTGGAAAAATGTTTTGGTACCGGTCCCCAGATCTGTGCCGACAGAATCCTGTCTCGGAGCTCTACGGACAAATCCTTCGACCTCATGGCTTGGTTTTTGCTCTGACATGCACTGTCAACTGTGGGACCTTACATAGACAGGTGTGTGCCTGTCCAAATCATGTCCAATCAATTGAATTTACCACAGGTGGACTCCAATCAAGTTGTAGAAACATCTCAAGGATTATCTCATAGCAAAGGGTATGAAAACTTAAAAAACATAAATAAGCAATTATTATAATTTTTTTTACATTTGCAAGAATTTCTAAAAACCTGTTTTCGATTTGTCATTATGGGGTATTGTGCGTAGATTGATGAGGAAAAACATGTAATCAATTTTATAAAAAGGCTGTAACGTACCAAAATGGGAAAAATGGGAAGGGGTCTGACAGTGGCCTCGGAAAGAATTCAGACCCCTTGACTTTTTCCACATTTTGTTATGTTACAGCCTTAGTCTAAAATTAGATACAAAAATATAATCAGCAATCTACACACAATACCCCATAATGACAAAGCTAAAAAAGGTTTAGACATTTTTGCAAATTTATAAAAAAAGAAGAAAAAAGAAAAACAAGAGACTCAAAATTGACTTCAGATGCATCCTGTTTCCATTGATCATCCTTGAGATGTTTCTACAACTTGATATATAAAACATATTAAATATACACTAGTGTTCAAAAGTTTGGGGTCACTTAGAAATGTCCTTGTTTTGAAAGAAAAGCACATTGTTTGTCCATTAAAATAACATCAAATTGATCAGAAATACAGTGTAGACATTGTTATTGTTGTAAATGACTATTGTAGCTGGAAACGGCAGATATTTTATGGAATATCTACATAGGCGTACAGAGGCCCATTATCAGCAACCATCACTCCTGTGATCCAATGGCATGTTGTGTTAGCTAATCCAAGTTTATCATTAGAAAACCATTTTGCAATTATGTTAGCACAGCTGAAAATTGTGGTGCTCATTAAAGAAGTAATAAAACTGGCCTTTGCAACTCTGCCTAGAAGGACAGCATCCCGGAGTCACCTCTTCACTGTTGACGTTGAGACTGGTGTTAAGTGACCCCAAACTTTTGAATTGAGCTCAGGTGCATCCTGTTTCCATTGATCATCATTGAGATGTTTTTACAACTTGACATATAAAATATGAAATATATATGTATCAGATATAAATCATCAGGATGTGGTAGTCTACTGGTTATGTTCAACACTTCTCCAATCGTTGTTGAGATCTGATATTCTGTGCAGCGCAAAACGAGACGTAGGCCTATATCATATTTCTCAAGTCCTTTTCAGGCTAAATTCCAGCCGAACATGGAGAGAACAGTAATGCCTAACAACACTGAAAAAATATATAAATGCAACATGTAAAGTGTTGGTCCCATGTTTCATGAGCTGAAAAAAACATCTCTGAAATTTTCCAACAAGCATATTTCTCTCACATTGTGTGCACAAATATGTTTACATTCCTGTTAGTGAGCATTTCCCCTTTACCAAGGTAATCCATCCACCTGACAGGTGTGGCATATCAAGAAGCTGATTAAACGGCATAATCATTACACAGTTGCACCTGCACCTTGTGCTGGGGACAATAAAAGGACACTTTAAAATGTACAGTTTTGTCACACAACACAACGCCACAGATGTCTCAAGTTTTGAGGGAGCGTGCAATTGGCATGCTGACTGCAGGAATGTCGACCAGAGTTGTTTCCAGAGAATTGAATGTTAATTCCTCTACCATAAGCTGCCTCCAACGTCGTATTAGACAATTTGGCAGTACGTCGAACCGGCCTCACAATCGTAGACCACGTGTGATAACGTCAGCCCAGGACCTGAGGTGGGTCTGGCTGCCAAGTGGGTGGGCCTATGCCTTCCAAGGCCCACCCATGGCTGCACCCCTGCCCAGTCATGTGAAATGTACAGGTTAGGGCCTAATTCATTTCAATTGACTGATGTCCTTATTATATATACACTGCTCAAAAAAATAAAGGGAACACTTAAACAACACAATGTAACTCCAAGTCAATCACACTTCTGTGAAATCAAACTGTCCACTTAGGAAGCAACACTGATTGACAATACATTTCACATGCTGTTGTGCAAATGGAATAGACAAAAGGTGGAAATTATAGGCAATTAGCAAGACACCCCCAATAAAGGAGTGATTCTGCAGGTGGTGACCACAGACCACTTCTCAGTTCCTATGCTTCCTGGCTGATGTTTTGGTCACTTTTGAATGCTGGCGGTGCTCTCACTCTAATGGTAGCATGAGACGGAGTCTACAACCCACACAAGTGGCTCAGGTAGTGCAGCTCATCCAAGATGGCACATCAATGCGAGCTGTGGCAAGAAGGTTTGCTGTGTCTGTCAGCGTAGTGTCCAGAGCATGGAGGCGCTACCAGGAGACAGGCCAGTACATCAGGAGACGTGGAGGAGGCCGTAGGAGGGCAACAACCCAGCAGCAGGGCCGCTACCTCCGCCTTTGTGCAAGGAGGAGCACTGCCAGAGCCCTGCAAAATGACCTCCAGCAGGCCACAAATGTGCATGTGTCTGCTCAAACGGTCAGAAACAGACTCCATGAGGGTGGTATGAGGGCCCGACGTCCACAGGTGGGGGTTGTGCTTACAGCCCAACACCGTGCAGGGCGTTTGGCATTTGCCAGAGAACACCAAGATTGGCAAGTTCGCCACTGGCGCCCTGTGCTCTTCACAGATGAAAGCAGGTTCACACTGAGCACATGTGACAGACGTGACAGAGTCTGGAGACGCCGTGGAGAACGTTCTGCTGCCTGCAACATCCTCCAGCATGACCGGTTTGGCGGTGGTTCAGTCATGGTGTGGAGTGGCATTTCTTTGGGGGGCCGCACAGCCCTCCATGTGCTCGCCAGAGGTAACCTGACTGCCATTAGGTACCGAGATGAGATCCTCAGACCCCTTGTGAGACCATATGCTGGTGCGGTTGGCCCTGGGTTCCTCCTAATGCAAGACAATGCTAGACCTCATGTGGCTGGAGTGTGTCAGCAGTTCCTGCAAGAGGAAGGCATTGATGCTATGGACTGGCCCGCCCGTTCCCCAGACCTGAATCCAATTGAGCAATTCTGGGACATCATGTCTCGCTCCATCCACCAACGCCACGTTGCACCACAGACTGTCCAGGAGTTGGCGGATGCTTTAGTCCAGGTCTGGGAGGAGATCCCTCAGGAGACCATCCTCCACCTCATCAGGAGCATGCCCAGGCATTGTAGGGAGGTCATACAGGCACGTGGAGGCCACACACACTACTGAGCCTCATTTTGACTTGTTTTAAGCACATTACAACAAAGTTGGATCAGCCTGTAGTGTGGTTTTCCACTTTAATTTTGAGTGTGACTCCAAATCCAGACCTCCATGGGTTGATAAATTTGATTTCCATTGATCATTTTTTGTGTGATTTTGTTGTCAGCACATTCAACTATGTAAAGAAAAAAGTATTTAATAAGAATATTTCATTCATTCAGATCTAGGATGTGTTATTTTAGTGTTCCCTTTATTTTTTTGAGCAGTGTATATTTTTTTATTTTATTGCATTTAACCTTTATTTAACTAGGCAAGTCAGTTAAGAACAAATCTTACTAACAATGACGGCCTTCCGGGTAACAGTGGGTTAACTGCCTTGTTCAGGGACAGAACGACAGATTTTTACCTTGTCAGCTCAGGGATTCGATCCAGCAACCTTTCGGTTACTGGCCCAACGCTCTAACCACTAGGCTACCTGCCGCCCCTTATATGAACTGTAACTCAGAAAAATCGTTGAAATTGTTGCATGTTGCGTTTATATTTATGTACAATAAACATTGAAGAAACTGGTGAAGAGCTACAAAAGGAAGAATATAGCCCTATTAGACTGAAAGATAATGGAATTTCATCAAGCGTATGAGCTCCTAAGTGGCGCAGCGGTCTAAGGTACTGCATCTCAGTGCTAGAGGCGTCACTACAGACAGCCTGGTTAGATTCCATCATATCACAACCGGCCGTGATTGGGAGTCCCATAGGGCGGAGCACAATTGACCAAGTGTCGTCCAGGTTTGGCCGGTGTCGGCCGTCATTGTAAATAATAATTTGTTCTTAACTGACTTGCCTAGTTAAATAAAGGTTAATAATAATAATTGTTAGGCTCTCCATGAGCATTAGCTGCTACTTCACTCAATCCTGTTTCAAAAAGTCTCCCTGTGTGACATTCCTTGAGACCAACCAGAAATGTTTCCTTGGCCAAATATTCCCAGATTTTCATAAAAACAGCCAAACATGTTTTCTCGTTTCTGCATCACCAAATGTTGCGCGAGACAAAAGAGTAGGCTAGGTGAGCATCAATCACTAGTTCGGTGCAGAGCGATCAATGTCTTGGACGATCACCTAATGATTAATTAATTAGTAGTCCACATAACCAAATATTATAGCATAACATTACTGTTACAACAAAAACAACACCTCATTTCTTACGAGATTTTAGAATGGTTTGCTGAATCGTCCCAAACTCAACAGCGCGCCATTAGGCAGAATGTGCTTTGATTAAAACAAAATACAGGAAGTCTATATAATTTAACACCATCTGCTCTAATTTGCTAACCAAACAGTAATTCAAGAAGATTTAAATGCATATTCCCATGAAATTGATTGAGATCGAACGATTGGCATGCAGAAACAGCTTGGTCATTTCACTGGTAAAACGCGAAGAATTATATTTCAATATTGACAGTGGCCTATGGCCTATTTTGAAATGAGGTATGCCTAACTTGATGATTGAGGGTATTAAACATTTTCAACGTTCTTGAGACAATGTGTGGGCAAAGGCAGGCATTACAAGTTTTACAAAGTTTTGCCTCGCAGTGAAGTCTTGAGTTGTTCAGGGATGTGTGATGTCAGAATTACAGAATTCAACCTAGCAATAGACTGGTCATAACTTATGGAGGTCTAATTTATGAAGATAACTTATAGAGAGAACCTGCTCTTACCATGACTAACAGTTGTCCTAATCTTCTCCTCTTCTTCTTTAATGTTGACATTGAGCTCCAGTGTTTGACTGCAGTCCTCCAGCTTCACTGATGCCATCACTGGATTCTGAGGTGCAAACTGGGCTCCACTGTCACAATCAGGACCCAGTGACTGTAGGTTTCTACTCAGTGTGGAAGGAGAGAGGCAGGCTGGGTTTGTCCTCACTGTTGATGTTACCGGCCTCAGACTTAATCTGAGTCGGCCTGTAGTAATAAAGACAAACGGACACAAAAGTTATTTTCTTGACAGTTCTGGTACTTTATTCTGTAAAAATATTTTCTCTTTTTTCTTGTTCAATTATCTAATTTCAGTAGATCAGGTAGCTAAACATTGACAAAACATTCATTCACATTAGACACAAAGTACACATTTTAAATTGCACAACATAAGTGCACTTAATCTATAGTAGATTTCTTAAATTCACATAAATGCATAAATGACTCAAAAACCAATTAGTACAAGGTTACAGTATGTTGTAGGCAGTACTATGTAAACATTTCATGAATAACCAGGTCTTCACTGTATTATTTCACTCACAAAAAACAATTGTATTTCCCATTCACACCATAGTAAAAATTATCAGGGATCGTACAGTGGCAAGTCAAATTCAAGGACTTAAGTACTTTTTCAAGCACTAATATTTATTTACTTTAAGCCCCTTGTGAAAACCCTGAATTATAGATAAATATAGAAACAACTGAATGTGTCTGAATATTAGTACACATGTAAAGGACTGATAATCATTACATTCAGCTTCAAAACTGTAGAGCAACTGAAATGTTCTCTCTCTGATGAGGCACTACCTGCACTGAAGTCCGTTGATGCAGACCTCCTATGGTATCATGGCGGTCTGCAAACAAACGTTTAAGGTCCATGTCTGTCTAATTCTGTACTAAGAAAATAAACCAAGAAATGCCTATTAACTTCTACCCCCCCCCCCCCCCCCTTACCCAAAAACCCTCCCACACCCCCAATAAACTTTATCAATAGATCAATTTCTGTGTTTGCAAACATTGGGGTCTATATCATGCTGAGACAATCCACCCCCAGGTTATCCAGCTTACCAAAAACCATACGGACAGTAACATCTGTCACCCCCAACAACTCTGCTGCAGTTTGGAAGATAACTTTAAACCTGGTATTTCTGCTTTACACAATCCAAGTTGTTGATAACATTACCAATGAAAGCTATGAAGTTATTTGTCACAGCGCATTTATGGGCGCAAGATTTCTGAACAGCCCTCGAAACCATGTCAGGACTAGTAGAAAGACCAGTTCTGACAGTAGGTCCTCTTACTACAGGACCAGCCATGGAAGCTCCATCAGTCTGACAGTAGGTCCTCTTACTACGGGACCAGCCACCGAAGCTCCATTTAGCATAAACTCCAGGATCATGGCTTCTGAGCTTCGTCACATTATGATTTTCCATTTGAAGAATCTTACCTTGCTGAACCTGACTAGCACAAGATATTAACAATCAACCATTTTCAATTCTTTATTTAACCAGGTAGGCTAGTTCAGAACAAGTTCTCATTTACACGGATGCGGCCCAGTTTAACTTCACCTCTTTTTATGGCCTTGGTTAATCAGATAGGGTGTAAATGAGGCCCTGTGGTCTCCTCAAACACCATCCCAACTTTCCACTGTGACACATTATTACTCTAGTTCCCTACCTTGGGCCTCTTTAGTGGGCCTCTTTAGAGTTTCTATACTACATGAGCCTCTGCTTCCAGTATCATTATCTCTGTTCTTCCACTACAGACCATTCACATACTAGGCCCTCATCCTCCCTCTCCATATCATCACAACTGTCCCCCACATTGATCGCATTCCAGCACAGCTGTTGCTTCTCAAACTCTCTCTCCATTTCCATTGTTTAGAGGGGTGTCAAATTCATTCCATTGAGGGCCGAGTCTCCGCGGGTTTAATTTTTTTTCTCCATTTCAATTAAAACCTAGACAATCAGATGAGGGGAGTTCCTTTCTAATTAGTGACCTTAATTAATTAATCAAGTACAAGGGTGGCGCGAAAACCCGCAGACACTTGGTCCTCCATGGAATGAGTTTAATACGTGCTCTGATTCATCCGCATTAATCGACGCCATTCCATGCAGTTGGCATCTCTCTCCAAATGGTGAAGGATAACTTCAGTTAGCTTCCCTCTATTTTGACACTCCATCACACAGCCTCATGTCGCCATTTCATCACGAGCAAACTCCTTGAAAGACGACCGAAACCGTTGAAGCCGCCATTTGACTAGATTCGTCCGAATCACCCTGATCTTGCGAACTTACATTAACGAAACAGTGTATGTAAACTCGCGAGATCAGGATGGTTCGGACGAGGCTATTTACCAGCTCATAAACAACATTTTACACAAAACCAAGAACTCAAATAAGTGGAATCTTTACGAAATGACTTTGACGAAATTATGTACATACACTCAGACAAACCCAAAGTCTAGCTAAGTGACTTGTAAAATCGTTTTTAATCACGTTCTTCACTCACTCGGTTTGACCCCAAAATAACACATACAATTAAAACCTTTACCAAACGTGAAAATACCTTGACGCATTTGTTACCTAGCATATTATATATTCTTTCGACATTAGAAAGTTTAAACATGCTATTACATACCTACAATAATACAGTTGAAACGGACACACCACTATCGACATAACACAGTTCTGTCGTTTTCTACCCGGAACTTCCTGTTCCCCTCTACGACATTACAACAGCGTCATCTTCTTCTCTGGTACACTGACATTTACACAAATATAACGTGTCTGCCGCCACCTACTGTACGGTTAGTAAACTGTAGAAAAAGATACACGTCCAATGCGGATAAGGGGAGGGGGAACAACGACATCAAAACAACATTCAAAAATAGATAAATAAAAACATCCCACTCCTTCATTCACAGTCCTATTCAATTCACATCCCTACACAGTCTCATGGGCCTCGTAGGGAGGAACATCTTCAGTCACAGTCCTATTCAAATCACATCCCTACACAGTCTCATGGGCCTTGTAGGGAGGAACATCTTCAGTCAGTATTCCCTGCAATCAGTGGTGTAAAGTACTATTTTAGGTATTACGTAAGTCGTTTTTTGGGGTATCTGTACGTTACTTTTGATATTTTTGACAACTACTTTACTCCACTACATTCCTAAAGAAAATAATGTACTTTCTACTCCATACATTTCCCTGGCACCCAAAACGACTCGTTACATTTTGAATGATTAGCAGGGCAGGAAAATTGTTAAATTCACCTATCCCTACTGCATCTGATCTGGCGGACTCACTAAACACAAATGCTTTGTTTGTAAATGATGGGTGTGATCTTAAATTCAATCTGGAGTGCCAGAGTGGCCTTGGGCGTTCGTAAATTCAGAGCGTTGTCAGATTGTCAGTTCGTATCGCTCTCGGAGCGTTATTTATTACATTATTTATACTTTTACTTTTGATACATAAGTATATTTTAGCAATTACATTTACTTTTGATACTTATGTATATGTTAAACCAAATACTTTTAGACTTTTACTCAAGTAGTATTTTACTGGGTGGCTTTCACTTTTACCTTGATAGGAAAGGAATCAAGTATCTTTACTTTTACCCAAGTATGACAATTGGGTACTTTTTCCACCACTGCCTGCAATGCTTCCAATGTTAATTCCTGAACTCCCAAAAACCTTTCAGCCGCACGTACAATTAATCTTTACAATCAGTATCCTTCAACTGGTAAACGACGTTATGAATCTCAACAGGTTGCGGGGCATCCACTGCCATAGCTTCCTCAGCACCAATCACTCTTTCAACTATTTCCCGCGCCTCCCAGTAGGAGAACTATTGTACAGTTTCTTGATGTGGATGTTCCCTGATATAAGAAAAATGTATTAATGCCATTGGTCAGAACTGGTGTTATGAAACTGATGGAGAATATTTGTAAAAAAAAAGATATATATTTTATTGAAGTAAGCACATAGCATACATAACAGGTTATGATAATTAAAGTGGCAGTTAGGTGAATTAGCATGGCAAGTTAGGAGACTGAGGTTAAGGTTAGGAAAAGGGTGAGGGTTAGGGATTTGTTTACCATGCAGGTTTGGATAACTAACGTGGCGGTTAGGAGACTGAGATTAAGGTCAGGAAAAGGGTTAGGCTTAGCTACAATTGTCAACAAGTGTTTTCCCAACGCAAAAGAAACGGCCACGGACCAATGGGGAGCATCATTTGGTGTAAACTTGATATCATGAAATACCCGATATCAGAGAACGCCCCTAATTGCTGTCTGCAATTACACCCTTCTCGGATCAAGGGGCCAGGCTTCCAGTCTATAAGCATGCTTTCCACTGTGCTCAGAGGGCATTTTCGGTACTGCAGTTCAGCTGAAGCACTGCCAAATTCCCATTGAAGGCCCCATAGCGAAGTAAAAAATAATAATAAAAGACAATTTAGTTATCACGTTTGTAAATAAAACATCCTTTGAATTATTCAAGTAATTGCCTTAAGAGTCAGATTTTCTCCCATCACTCACAGCCAAAGTTAACTATTTTAGATTCATGCTGTGAGGTGGGTGAGCTTATGCCACATGCAGATGTTGAAGGGAAAACACACACACTCATAGACTAGATGTAACATAGTAAATATAAATCTGGGACTCTCAAAATAGTGTGATAGGTTTTCTGGTTACATAAGACAGATGGTTACTTAATAAATGGAACTTGGTGGTGCTGTACTGTAACAGTGAGCCGAGCCATTTGAAAGTATTGACACCAGGGATATATTGTTGGTGACTGTGTGTTCCTTCATTAGTTTTGTGTTTTTTATTCATTTATTTCTGGTCCTCTCCTACCTGAGAGGCATGAGGCCTGTGTGGCGTTGCACTGTTAAAATCATCCCAGTGTGGAGATGAAACACCTGTGTGTTGCAAAGCCACATGATCTGTCCTCTCTGCTCTACCTAGGTGTTTAATGTGGGTAATACAGAGATAATACTAACACAGAGATAACCACTGCTCTACCTAGGTGTTTTAATGTGGGTAATACAGAGATAATACTAATACAGAGATAACCACTGCTCTACCTAGGTGTTTTAATGTGGGTAATACAGAGATAATACTAACACAGAGATAACCACTGCTCTACCTAGGTGTTTTAATGTGGGTAATACAGAGATAATACTAACACAGAGATAACCACTGCTCTACCTAGGTGTTTTAATGTGGGTAATACAGAGATAATACTAATACCGAGATAAAACACCTAGGTAGAGCAGTGGTTGTCTCGGTATTAGTATTATCTCTGTTTTACCCACGTTAAAACACCTAGGTAGAGCGGTGGTTAACGTGGGTAAAACAGAGATAATACTAATACAGAGATAACCACTGATCTACCTAGGTGTTTTAATGTTAGTAATACTAATACAGAGATAACCATTGAACATGCATTTTCCATTATGTCATTGTGTTTACCATTTCAGAACCTTACATCTGTAGTTTGAAGCATATACAGGGCAGTATATAAGAGCCCTTGACTTTTTCCACATTTTGTTACGTTACAGCCTTATTCGAAAATTGATTAAATGCATTTTTTTCCTCGTCAATATAAACACAATAGCCCATAATGATAAACCGAAAAGGTTTTTAGAAATTTTAGCAAATCTATACCTTATTTGGTAAGTATTCAGACCCTTTGCTCTGAGACTCCAAATTGAGCTCAAGTGCATCCTGTTTCCATTGATCATCCTTGAGATGTTTCTACAACTTGACTGGAATCCACATGTGGTAAATTCAAATGATTGGACATGATTGGAAAAGGAACAAACCTGTATATATAAGGTCCCACAGTTGACAGTGCATGTCAGAGCAAAAACCAAGCAATGAGGTTGAAGAAATTGTCCGTCAAGCTCCGAGACAGGTTTGTGGCGAGGCACAGATCTGGAGAAGAGTACCAACACATTTCTCAAATCTCTGTTGGCTGGGCTCCCCGCTTGTGCCGTCAAACTCCTGCCCCACGTTGGGCGCAAACCTTTTAAGGGCTCCCGAGTGGCGCAGCCGTCTCAGGCACTGCATCTCAGTGCAAGAGGCATCACTACGGTCCCTGGTTCGAATCCAGGCTAAATCACATCTGACCGTGATTGGGCCAGCATCGTCCGGGTTTGGCCGGGATAGGCCGTCATTGTAAATAAGAATTTCTTCTTAACTGACTTGACTAGTTAAATAAAGATTAAATAAAAACTAAACAAGTGGGATGCATGCCAGCAAAGCCACTACACAACACATTACTAAACAATACATTAATTGTACTCTAACAGTGACAAAGGGTGCCCACAAACTGTTACATAAAGCTGACCGAAAAGCATAGTCCAAACAACTTACCACTGCTACACCTGGCTATCAGCGGAGCCTTGTCTGGCAACGAAACAATTCATTCAGCCTCATTAAAAAATAAAAAATAAAATGGCTGACTTGCTTAAACAAATGTGGTTTCTACTGTCAATTGATATGTACAAACTATGGCATAAGGGGACGACAAGCGGATAAGAGGCAAACCGTAATTTCGATTAAGACGTTCAGCCCTTTTGAAATACACAGCGACAGAATTCAGAACATGGGCCGTTCTTACAGTGTTCTCCCTGTACGCCAAGTCAGAACTGTAGGATAAATAAAGGGGCATATATGCAGACAATTAAAAATCTTACAATATTCAATTATTACATTTCTCAAAAACAGGTTATAGGCTACATGTGAACCACCAAGTCAGAACAGTAGGCAAAATTAAGAGGTGAAAATAGACCAAAATACAAAGGTGAGGCACATGGGCTACTAACATCTTACTACACAACATACACTTAGTATTACTTTCTTAGCTACAGTATACATATCTCCCTGGCATGTTACATCATATATGCAACAGCATACAAGAAATGTTTTGACTCACCTTGTTGACTCCTTGTGCTCACTTGAACAGGAAGGTGGTGCGGCAGTCCTTCGTGGGCATATTTTGTCATCAAACTTTGTCATCAAAGTCTGGCTTTCTCTGGATTTATGGTGCTTTCAAGACAACTGGGAACTCAAAGAGAAAAATGGAATCATGATGACGTCAGTGATCTTCAGGTCGTAGCTGTAGAAAGAGGCCCGAGTTCCCAATTTACAATTCCGGGTTGGATGAGTTCAAAACGTATTTTCTCAGTCGTAGCTCGTTTATCCCCGAGTTCCCAGTTGTTTTGAACTCACTCAAGTCAGATTTTGCAGTACCGAGTTAATTTTTTTTTAGCGCGGTACAAATCAAGCTTCATTGACAGCATGGCCAATGTTGAATGTTTACAATTGTAAACTAGGAAAAGAGCCCCTTAATCTTAGACTTGGGACCACACAGGCACTCCACTGAATAGCAGGCTAATGATTGCTTTGCAAAGCTTGCAGTTAGCCACTGATTCCTTGACAAACCACTCATTGTTGAATTTGCAATTTCCAACTTGTTGTGTAATGTTTATGTCCAACGGCCGATGAGCACCGATACGTTTAATCTATAATTTCTCATTATTTCTCTTCATATGACAAAAATTATAAAGGATTTGCCAGTAGATTGTCGACTTGATTCATGATGATGACTGCTAGCTCAGATTTTGAAAGTATGATGTTGACATGATCAGTCCAATCAAAGCGACTGTAGATATCACATGATTTGACGTTATTTTATCTGTGGACAATGACCTTGAGCCTTCTTGGATGGGTACTTCTAATGTAACTCTATGGCAGCACCCAAGGGGCTTGAATTTTCAAGTTCTACCCTTAGACTTGGCAGTAACGTATTGTCCCCATGAATGACAGAACACTGAGCCAATCACGGCGCAAAGCTCCGTATTTTCTGCGGGCTTGCCCCACCTCCACAGAAAGCACTGAGCTAGGCTGAAACACCTGCATTTTGGAGCTGCCTTACTCAAGAAAACATAAAAGAGACCATGTTTGTATGTGGCTTTATTAATTACTCAATTATAAATGTTTTTTTTACATTGTTTGCAAACAGATCATTTTTTTCTCACTTTTTTCTCGCTAAAACTGTGGGGCTCAAAACAGGTGGCCCACCTGCCCTGAATGATGGGTCGCCACTGAACTTATCTAGAACACTGCAGTCCGTCTGGGTGTTTAACCTTCCCAAGTTCCCCCATGTCACCCTGCTCCTCCGTACATTCCACTGGCTTCCAGTCGAAGCTCACATCCACTACAAGACAATGGTGTTTACTTACGGTGCAGCAAGAGGAACTGCCCCATCTCTACCTTCAGGCTATGCTCAAACCCTGTATCCCAACCCGGGGACTCAGTTCTGCCACCTCTGGTCTCATGGCCGTCCCACTGCTACAGGAGGTCAAGCTCCCTCTCAGCCCAGTCAAAGCACTTCTCTGTCCTGGCACCCCAATGGTGGCACCAGCTTCCCTGATGCTAGGACAGCAGAGTCCCTGCCCATCTGCCCGAAAAGGTCTGAAACCCTACGTCTTTAAAGAGTCCCCCCCAAAATACTAATAATACTAATACTAATAATAATAATAATGTGACACTGACTAATTGAGGATAAATGTATTTACTGTGATATGTGGTTGTCTCACCTGGCTATCTTAAGATGAATGTACTTAATGCGCTGGTGACATCACAGGGTCAAAGAGAACTCCTGACTGTAGTCATACAAAAACACTCCAGGCACTCAGCCCATAAGAACCATTCATACTGTCAGATCTAATATGAAGAACTGAATACAACCATAAGAACCATTCATACTGTCAGATCTAATATGAAGAACTGAATACAACCATAAGAACCATTCATACTGTCAGATCTAATATGAAGAACTGAATACAACCATAAGAACCATTCATACTGTCAGATCTAATATGAAGAACTGAATACTAAAGAGAAGAAGAGGTTGACCAGTACATATTCATGTAACTTTATTTTTCATTGGCAGATCAATAAAGTTTGCTTCAATGCAGTTATCCAAACACATTCATGATCAGTAACTAAAATAACTAATCTAGTTTTAAAGACAATTAATAAACACATGTATTCATTTCATAAACTATGTCTCATTGAATAAAGTTGTAAAACAATCCCCCCAAACTAGTGGTGAAAAGTGATCTCTATCTGATACATGTTAGGGGCAGAAGGCAGCCTAGTGGTTAGAGCGTTGGGCCAGTAACCAAAAGGTTTCTAGATCAAATCACCGAGCTGACAAGGTAAAACTCTGTTGTTCTGCCTCTGAACAAGGCAGTTAACCCACTGTTCCTAGGCCATCATTGTAAATAAGAATTTGTTCTTAACTGACTTGCCTAGTTAGATAAAGGTAAAAAAGAAGTGTCTACTAACTCAATCCCACAGAATACTGCAGAGGGACAACCTGGTCTCAGAGCAAAATGTATTATATGTTACAAAAATATCCCGCCATTCCATTTAGTATGTTACATTACATTGGCCTACCAATATAAGCTGAACAAAAATTTAAACAAAACATGTAAAGTGTTGGTTTCATGAACTGAAGTAAAAAATTCCAGAAATGTTCCATTTGCACAAAAAGGTTATTTCTCTCAAATGTTGTTAACACATTTGTTTATATCCCTGTTAGTGAGCATTTCAGCCTTTGTCAAGATAATCTTGTGCTGGGTGACAATAAAAGGCCACACAACACAATGTCACAGATGTCTCAAGTTTAGGGAATGTGCAATTCTCATGATGACTGCAGGAATGTCCACCAGAGCTGTTGGCAGAGAACTCAATATTTATATCTCTACCATAAGCCACCTCTAACATCCTTTTAGAGAATTTGCCAGTACATCCAACCGGCCTCACAACTGCAGATCACATGTAACCACGGCAGCCCAGGACCTCTTCACCTTTAGGATTGTCTGGGAGGGGGCTGAGTAGTATTTCTGTCTGTAATAAAGACCTTTTGTGGGGAAAAACTCATGCTGATTGGCTGGGCCTGGCTCCCAAGTGGGCTTATGCCCTCCCAAGTCCCACCCAAGCCTGAGCCCCTGCCCAGTCATGTGAAATCCATAGATTAGGGCCTCGTTTATTTATTTCAATTGACTTCTTTCCTTATAAAAACTGTAAATCTTTGAAATTGTTGTGTTTAGATTGTTGTTCAGTATAATACGACTTGTAGGACGTATCAAATGTTACGAATTACAATTTGTATGTTATTTTACGCATTGCTATTCATACAATATGTTTCCGAACTTGTAATATGTATGAAATGTTACGAATGCCAATTTGTTGTTGCTAACATTAGCTTGGTTAGGGGTGAGGAGTTTAAGGTAGAGTTAAATTGGTTTAGGGGAAAGGTCAGCTAACATGCTAACATAGCTAAAAAGTAGTAAGTAGTTGCAAAGTTGCTAATTAGCTAAAATGCTAAAGTCCTCCTTGATGAGATTCAAACACGCAGCCTTTGGCTAGACGTTTGACTTACACGCCCACCCCTCCACAGAGCAGGAATAAGGCTTCTCTCCTGCGTGTGTTCTCTGATGAACCTTTAGCTCATTTAATGTTTTTAAACATTTTCCACAGTATGAGCAGGAGTATGGCATCTCTCCTGTATGTATACGTTCATGTGATTTCAAGGTACCCAATCGGGAGAAATATTTTACACAGTCAGAGCAGGAGTAAGGCTTCTCTCCTGTATGTATACGTTCATGTCTTTTTAAGTTAGAAAGTTGAGAGAAACTAGTTCCACAGTCAGGGCAGAAGAAAGGCTTCTCTCCTGTGTGTGTTCTCTGATGAACGTTTAGATCAGTTGACGTTGTGAAGCATTTTCCACAGTCAGAGCAGACGTAAGGCTTCTCTCCTGTATGTATACGTTGGTGTGTTTGTAAGGTATCCAGTCGAGAGAAACTCTTCCCACAATCAGAGCAGGAGTAAGGCTTCTCTCCTGTATGTATTTGTTGGTGTGTTTTTAAGTTGGTCTTTTGAGAGAATCTCTCCCCACAGTCAGGGCAGTAGTAAGGCTTCTCTCCCGTATGTATACGTTGGTGTGTTTTTAAGGTATCCAGTCGAGAGAAACTCGCCCCACAGTCAGAGCAGGAGTAAGGCTTCTCTCCCGTATGTATACCTTGGTGTGTTTTTAAGGTATCCAGTCGAGAGAAACTCGCCCCACAGTCAGAGCAGGAGTAAGGCTTCTCTCCTGTGTGTATTTTTAGGTGTATTTTTAGCTTTGATAGAAATGGGAAAGTCTCCTCACAATGTGGGCAGTGATGAGACCTCTTAGCTCTGTGATCTTCCTGCTGTTGCTCTCTGGATGTAGAGCATGTCTCAAAATGGTCTCCTGTGTGAACAACATCAGAAGAACCAGTCAGTTGGTGTGATATACATGTCAGTAAAATGTATTTTATGAAGCCCTTTTTACATCAGTAGTTGTCACAAAGTGCTTAACAGAAACCCAGCCTAAAATCCCCAAAGAGCAAGCAATGCAGATGTAGAAGCACAGTGGCCACAAAAAACTCCCTAGAAAGCAGGAACCTAGGAAGAAACCTAGAGAGGAACCAGGCTCAGAGCAGTGACCAGTCCTCTTCTGGCTGTACCGGGTGACAGGTAGCATAGTGGTTAGAGCATTGGACTAGTAACCGAAAGGTTGCAAGATTGAATCCCCGAGCTGACAAGGTAAAAATCTGTGGTTCTGCCCCTGAACAAGGCCGTTAACCCACTGTTCCTAGGCCGTCATTGAAAATAAGAAATTGTTCTTAACTAACTTGCCTAGTTAAATAAAGGTTAAAAAAGAAAGATAAAAAATAAAATAAAATACACTACTATTCAAAAGTTTGGGGTCATTTAGAAATGTCCTTGTTTTTTAAAGAAAAGTTAATTTTTTGTCCATTAAAATAATGTCAAATTGATCAGAAATACAGTGTAGACATTGTTAATGACTATTGTAGCTGGAAACGCCTGAAGATCTCGTACAACGCTGTGTACTACTCCCTTCACAGAACAGCGCAAACTGGCCCTAACCAGAATAGTGTTCAAAAGTTTGGGCTCAATTAGAAATGTCCTTGTTTTGAAAGAAAAGCAGTTTTTTGGCCGCCATTAAAATAACATCAAATTGATCAGAAATACAGTGTAGACATTGTTATTGTTGTAAATTGCTATTGTAGCTGGAAATGTATGATTTTTTTAATGGAATATCTTAATAGGCCCATTATCAGCTACCATCACTCCTGTGATCCAAAGGCATGTTGTGTTAGCTAATCCAAGTTTATCAGTTTATCATAATTGCAAAACCCTTTTGCAATTATGTTAGCACAGCTGAAAATTGTGGTGCTGATTAAAGAAGCAATAAAACTGGCCTTTGCTACTCTGCCTAGAAGGCAAGCATGCCGGAGTCGCCTCTTCACTGTTGACTTTGAGACTGGTGTTAAGTGGCCCCAAACTTTTGAATTGAGCTCAGGTGCATCCTGTTTCCATTGATCATCCTTCAGATGTTTCTACAACTTGATATATAAAATATATCAGATATAAATCATCAGGATGTGGTAGTCTACTGGTTATGTTCATCACTTCTCCAATCGTTGTTGAGATCTGATATTCTGTGCAGCGCAAAAGGAGACGTAGGCCTATATCATATTTCTCAAATCCTTTTCAGGCTAAATTCCAGCTGAACATGGAGAGGACAGTTATGCCTAGCTACAAAGTTTGCTGCTTCAGTGTCTTTAGATATTTTTGTCAGATGTTACTATGGAATGCTGAAGTATAATTACAAGCATTTCATAAGTGTCAAAGGCTTTAATTGACAATTACATGAAGCTTATGCAAAGAGTCAATATTTGCAGTGTTGACCCTTCTTTTTCAAGACCTCTGCAATCTGCCCTGGCATGCTGTCAAATAACGTCTGGGCCACATCCTGACTGATGGCAGCCCATTCTTCCATAATCAATGCTTGGAGTTTGTCAGAATTTGTGGGGTTTTGTTTGTCCACCCGCCTCTTGTGGATTGACCACAAGTTCTCAATGGGATTAAGGTCTGGGGAGTTTCCTAGCCATGGACCAAAAATATCGATGTTTTGTTCCCCGAGCCACTTAGTTATCACTTTTTCCTTATGACAAGGTGCTCCATCATGCTGGAAAAGGCATTGTTCGTCACCAAACTGTTCCTGGATGGTTGGGAGAAGTTGCTCTCGGAGGATGTGTTGGTACCATTCTTTATTCATGGCTGTGTTCTTAGGCAAAATTGTGAGTGAGCCCACTCCCTTGGCTGAGAAGCAACCCCACACATGAATAGTCTCAGGATGCTTTACTGTTGGCATGACACAGGACTGATGGTAGCGCTCACCTTGTCTTCTCCGGACAAGCTTTTTTCCGGATGCCCCAAACAATCTGAGAGAAAATGACTTTACCCCAGTCCTCAGCAGTCCAATCCCTGTACCTTTTGCAGAATATCAGTCTGTCCCTGATGTTTTCCTGGAGAGAAGTGGCTTCTTTGCTGTCCTTCTTGACACCAGGCCATCCTCCAAAAGTCTTCGCCTCACTGTGCGTGCAGATACACTCACACCTGCCAGCTCCCATTCCTGAGCAAGCTCTGTACTGGTGGTGCCCCGATCCCACAGCTGAATCAACTTTAGGAGACGGTCCTGGCACTTGCTGGACTTTCTTGGGCGCCCTGAAGCCTTCTTCACAACAATTGAACCGCTCTCCTTGAAGTTCTTTAAGATCCGATAAATGGTTGACTTAGGTGCAATCTTACTGGCTGCAATATCCTTGCCTGTGAAGCCCTTTTTGTGCAAAGCAATGATGACGACATGTGTTTCCTTCCAGGTAACCATGGGTAACAGAGGAAGAACAATGATTCCAAGCACCACCCTCCTTTTGAAGCTTCCAGTCTGTTATTCGAACTCAATCAGCCTGACAGAGTGATCTCCAGCCTTGTCCTCGTCAACACTCACACCTGTGGTACCGAGAGAATCACTGACATGATGTCAGCTGGTCCTTTTGTGGCAGGGTTGAAATGCAGTGGAAATGTTTTGGGGGGATTCAGTTCATTTGCATGGCAAAGAAGGACTTTGCAATTAATTGCAATTCATCTGATCACACCTCATAACATTCTGGAGTATATGCAAATTGCCATCACACAAACTGAGGCAGCAGACTCTGTGAAAATGTATATTTGTATCATTCTCAAAACTTCTGGCCACGACTGTACACTGAAAAAAATATAAACGCAACATGTAAAGTGTTGGTCCCATGTTTCATGAGCTGAAATACATTATCTCCGAAATTGTCCAATACACACAAAAAGCTTATTTCTCTCAAATTGTGTGCACAAATATGTTTACGTCCCTGTTAGTGAGCATTTCTCCTTCGCCAAGATAACCCATCCACCTGACAGGTGTGACATGTGACAGCATAATCTTTACACAGCTGCACCTTGTGCTGAGGACAACAAAAGGACACTTTAAAAATGTACAGTTTTGTTACACAACACAATGCCACAGATGTCTCAAGTTTTGAGGGAGCGTGCAATTGGCATGCTGACTGCAGGAATGTCGACCAGAGCTGTTGCCAGATAATTGATTGTTCATTTCTCTACCATAAGCTACCTCCAATGTCGTACTCGAGTATTTGGCAGTACGTCCAACCGGCCTCACAATCGTAGACCACGTGTAACAATGTCAGCCCAGGACCTCCACATCTGGCTTCTTCACCTGCGGGATCGTCTACGGGGGGGGGGGGGGGGGGGGGTATTTATGTCTGTAATAAAGCCCTTTTGTGGGGAAAAACTCATTCTGATTGGCTGGACCTGGCTCCCCAGTGGGTGGGTCTGGCTGCCAAGGACCTATGCCTTCCAAGGCCCACCCATGGCTGCACCCCTGCCCAGTCACGTGAAATCTACAGGTTATTTATTTTATTTGACCTTTATTTAACCAGGTAGGCAAGTTGAGAACAAGTTCACATTTACAACTGCGACCTGGCCAAGATAAAGCAAAGCAGTTCGACACATACAACAACACAGAGTTACATATGGAGTAAAACAAACATACAGTCAATAATACAGTAGAAATATAAGTCTATATACAATGTGAGCAAGTGAGGTGAGATAAGGGAGGTGAAGGCAAAAATTAGGCCATGGTGGCAAAGTAAACACAATATAGCGAGTAAAACACTGGAATGGTTGATTTGCAGTGGAAGAATGTGCAAAGTAGAGATAGAAATAATGGGGTGCAAAGGAGCAAAATAAATAAATAAATAAATACAGTAGGGAAAGAGGTAGTTGTTTGGGCTAAATTATAGATGGGCTATGTACAGGTGCAGTAATCTGTGAGCTACTCTGACAGCTGGTGCTTAAAGCTAGTGAGGGAGATAAGTGTTTCCAGTTTCAGAGATTTTTGTAGTTCGTTCCAGTCATTGGCAGCAGAGAACTGGAAGGAGAGGCGGCCAAAGGAAGAATTGGTTTTGGGGGTGACCAGAGAGATATACCTGCTGGAGCGCGTGCTACAGGTGGGTGCTGCTATGGTGACCAGCGAGCTGAGATAAGGGGGGACTTTACCTAGCAGGGTCTTGTAGATGACCTACTTGAACCAGTGGGTTTGGCGACGAGTATGAAGCGAGGGCCAGCCAACGAGAGCGTACAGGTCGCAGTGGTGGGTAGTATATGGGGCTTTGGTGACAAACCGGATGGCACTGTGATAGACTGCATTCAATTTATTGAGTAGGGTATTGGAGGCTATTTTGTAAATGACATCACCAAAGTCGAGGATTGGTAGGATGGTCAGTTTTACAAGGGTATGTTTGGCAGCATGAGTGAAGGATGCTTTGTTGCGGAATAGGAAGCCAATTCTAGATTTAACTTTGGATTGGAGATGTTTGATGTGAGTCTGGAAGGAGAGTTTACAGTCTAACCAGACACCTAGGTATTTGTAGTTGTCCACATATTCTAAGTCAGAGCCGTCCAGAGTAGTGATGTTGGATAGGCGGGCAGGTGCAGGCAGCGATCGGTTGAAGAGCATGCATTTAGTTTTACTTGTATTTAAGAGCAATTGGAGGCCACGGAAGGAGAGTTGTATGGCATTGAAGCTCGCCTGGAGGGTTGTTAACACAGTGTCCAAAGAAGGGCCAGAAATATACAGAATGGTGTCGTCTGCGTAGAGGTGGATCAGAGACTCACCAGCAGCAAGAGCGACATCATTGATGTATACAGAGAAGAGAGTCAGGGCCTAATTCATAACAACTGACTGATGTCCTTATTATATATATTTTTTTATTACATTGAACCTTTATTTAACTAGGCAAGTCAGTTAAGAACAAAATCTTATTTACAATGACGGCCTTCCGGGGAACAGTGGGTTAACTGCATTGTTCAGGGGCAGAAAAACAGATTTTTACCTTGTCAGCTCAGGGATTCGATCCAGCAACCTTTCGGTTACTGGCCCAACGCTATAACCACCAGGCTACCTGCCGCCCCTTATATGAACTGTAACTCAGAAGAATCGTTGAAATTGTTGCATGTTGTGTTAATATTTATGTACAATAAACATTGAAGAAACTGGTGAAGAGCTATAAAAGTAAGAATATAGCCCTATTAGACTGAAAGATAATGGAATTTCATCAAACTTATTAGCTCCCGAGTGGCGCAGCGGTCTAAGGCACTGCATCTCAGTGCTAGAGGCGTCACTACAGACACCCTGGTTAGATTCCAGGCTGTATCACAACCGGCCGTGATTGGGAGTCCCATAGGGAGGAGCACAATTGACCAAGTGTCATCCAGGTTTGGCCGGTGTAGGCCGTCATTGTAAATAATAATTTGTTCTTAACTGACTTGCCTAGTTAAATAAAGGTTAATAATAATCATTGTGAGGCTCTCCATGAGCATTAGCTGCTACTTCACTCAATCCTGTTTCAAAAAGTCTCCCTGTGTGACATTCCTTGAGACTGTAACGAAAAGTAAAAGAAATCAGACCCCTCCCCTAGAAATCAGGCCAGATCCAGAGCTACCCCTGTGGGCCCTAGGACCAATTATAGACTGGGGAATGACTGCCACGACGGAGACCAACCAGCAGAGGGAGCCAAATGAACCAGACCTAACAAAACGGGACCTAAAACAAGAACCCCTCGACATGAAGACCGAGGGAGAATGGTATGAGGAGACAAATGAACAGGCTCGAGAAGGGCTAGACATGAAACAAGAACCAATCAGCAGGAAGACCGAGGGAGAGTGGTATGAACCGCTCGACCAAACTGACGCCCCAGCGGAAGAAGAGTTATGGGCATCAGTGCTGAAAGACTTAACATTGGACTGAGTCCCACCAAAAAATGTTGAGCATGCTACAAGAGAAGTAGTAGTGGCAAAATGTGACAAATCGATTGCACTCTCAAGTGTCTTCCCCTGAACTGAGTGTCTTAAGAAAGGTATAAAAGGAGGAGAGGTCCGTGCCTAGTGCATGATCCTCGACACATATGATTTGGACATCACATCATAGAGGATCATCAGGCAAGGTAAATTACTCTTCACTATACTCTGCTTGTATTGACTACTTTGACATTAAGGCACGAGCATTATATTGACTGGTATATCTTGAGAGTTGTGTTGTATTCTGGAAAGTCGCTCCATTAAAAGGAAGCAGTTGCGTAGGAGAGCAATCTCCTAGAGAGCAACAAGCGCTATTCTTGGGAGTACCAGAAACAATTCCAATTTGAAGGATTGAAAAAAGCCCAGATACAAGTAAGCCTCGTAGAAAGCCCAGAGTCACTAAAAAGGAGTCAGTATCTAAGCAGTAGGCAGTGAAAAGTGTAACCGTAAGAAATTTGGAGACAATAAGAGATTGAAATATTATACACAGCAGAGGCTGCCAATATTACTCTTATAGACACCAGTTTCGGGAAGGACCAAGGGAATAGAGCTTTAAGGTAAATATATTGCTATTTGCTTTGTTTAAGAGTTATAAGAAGTGTTTAAGCTGATTTATATTTGCAATAGTATCTGGCATAGCATAACGCATTAAGGATTGATTGAGCATTATTGATGTATTAGGACTGTATAACCATTTAACTGTAATAACGTGTATATGACAAAAAACAGAGTGACTTAAATAAATGCTTGAAACTTTGACAACTAGGCCAGGGAACCTACCCGGAGAGCGAACGCCTTTGACACTCTCACTAAACGGAAAGTGACCCTGGTTATAGGTTAAAGGGATAGCACTAAAGAATATTTCATTGTGTGGACAATAATATATCTTTGGAAAAATCAAACATATAACAATACTAGTTTCCAAGTGACTACTAGCTGACGAGCATAATAACTAACAGAAGTTAATTATTAGGTATTGGTATACAAGAGAGGAAGAGACGGGTTAAGGGAGTATAGGAGGAATCTATAAACATAAAGTAATAAAGTACTCATCTATCCAAGGCCCCACACTTGACCGGGGAAATAAGGGAGTGACAACGTGAACGAAGGAACAAACCCAACTCACGCGAAGGGCCAGTACGAATAAATAGACGGGTTGGTAGGGCCGCACGGCTAGGCCCTGGTCACACCGAAGTGACTAAAATCCTAAAGTACTCTGCCTAGCCAGAGGACGGGATAGAGGCTTTTGCTGCAGGCGACGGGCAAAAGTCAGCACCGTGACAAGACCAACCAGAAATGTTTCCTTGGCCAAATATTCCCAGATTTTCATAAAAACAGCCAAACATGTTCTCTCGTTTCTGCATCACCAAATGTTGCGCGAGACAAAAGAGTAGGCTAGGTGAGTATCAATCACTAGTTCGGTGCAGCAGACTGCAGGGGTGTAGTGCTGCAAGAGCGATGAGCCGCCACAATGGTGTTTGTTTAGTAAAGGTAGATGTCTGGACGATAAAGATGTCTTGGACGATCACCTAATGATTAATTAGTAGTCCACATAACCAAATATTATAGCATAACATTACTGTTACAACAAAAAGAACACCTCATTTATTACGATATTTTAGGATGGTTTGCTGAATCGTCTCAAACTCAACAGCACGCCATTAGGCAGAATGTGCTTTGATTAAAACAAAATACAGGAAGTCTACAAATTTAACACCATCTGCTCTAATTTGCTAACCAAACAGTAATTCAAGAAGATTTAAATGCATATTCCCATGAAATTGATTGAGATCGAACGATTGGCATGCAGAAACAGCTTGGTCCTTTCACTGGTAAAACGCGAAGAATTATAATTCAATATTGACAGTGATGATGTCATGGCCTATTTTGAAATGAGGTATGCCTAACTTGGTGATTGAGGGTATTAAACATTTTCAACGTTCTTGAGACAATGTGTGGGCAAAGGCAGGCATTACAAGTTTTAAAATGTTTTGCTTCGCTGTGAAGTCTTGAGTTGTTCAGGGATGTGTGATGTCAGAATTACAGAATTCAACCTAGCAATAGACTGGTCATAACTTATGGAGGTCTAATTTACGAAGATAACTTATAGAGAAAACCTGCTCTTACCATGACTAACAGTTGTCCTAATCTTCTCCTCTTCTTCTTCATCTTTAATGTTGACATTCAGCTCCAGTGTTTGACTGCAGTCCTCCAGCTTCACTGATGCCATCTCTGGATCCTGCAGTGCAAACTGGGCTCCACTGTCACAATCAGGACCCAGTGACTGTAGGTTTGGACTCAGTGTGGAAGGAGAGAGGCAGGCTGGGTTTGTCCTCACTGTTGATGTTACTGGCCTCACTGTCACAATCAGGACCCAGTGACTGTAGGTTTGGACTCAGTGTGGAAGGAGAGAGGCAGGCTGGGTTTGTCCTCACTGTTGATGTTACTGGCCTCAGACTTAATCTGAGTCGGCCTGTAGTAATAAAGACAAACGGACACAAAAGTTATTTTCTTGACAGTTCTGGCACTTTATTCTGTAAACATATTTTCTCTTTTTCTTGTTCAATTATCTCATTTCAGTAGATCAGGTAGCTAAACATTGACAAAACATTCATTCACATTAGACAAAGTACACATTTTAAATTGCACAACATAAATGCACTTAATCTATAGTCGATTTCCTAAATTGACATAAATGACTCAAAAACCATTTAGTACATGGTTGCAGAATGTTGTAGGCAGTACTATGTAAACATTTTATGAATAACCTTGTCTTCACTGTATTATTTCACTCACAAAAACCAATTATATTTCACATTCACACCATAGTAAGAATTATCAGGGATCGTACAGTGGCAAGTCAAATTCAAGGACTTTCAAGTACTTTTTCAAGCGCTA
Organism: Salvelinus fontinalis; assembly: GCF_029448725.1. Taxonomy (NCBI): domain Eukaryota; kingdom Metazoa; phylum Chordata; class Actinopteri; order Salmoniformes; family Salmonidae; genus Salvelinus; species Salvelinus fontinalis. Next base: position 64,401,217 of record NC_074671.1, on the reverse strand, counting down.
ATATTTATTTACTTTAAGCCCCTTGTGCAAACCCTGAATTATAGATAAATATAGAAACAACTGAATGTGTCTGAATATTAGTACACATGTAAAAAACTGATTATCATTACATTCAGCTTCAAAACTGTAGAGCAACTGAAATGTTCTCTCTCTGATGAGGCACTACCTGCACTGAAGTCCGTTGATGCAGACCTCCTATGGTATCATGGTGGTCCGCAAACAAACGTTTAAGGTCCATGTCTGTCTAATTCTGTACTAAGAAAATAAACCAAGAAGTCCCTCTTAACTTCTACCACACCCTCCCCTCCCCCAAAAACCCTCCCACACCCCCAATAAACGTTATCAATAGATCCATTTCTGCATTTGAAAACATTGGGGTTTATATCATGCTGAGACAATCCACCCCCAGGTTATCCAGCTTATCAAAAACCATACGGACAGTAACATCTGTCACCTCCAACAACTCTGCTGCAGTTTACAAGATAACTTTCAACCTGGTATTTCTGCTTTACACAATCCAAGTGTTGATGACCTTACCAATGAAATCTATGAAGTATATTTTATTCAATATTAAAGTATCCTTTGTCACAGCGCATTTATGTGCGCAAGATTTCTGAACAGCCCTTGAAACCATGTCAGGACTAGTAGAAAGACCAGTTCTGACAGTAGGTCCTCTTTCTACGGGACCAACCATGGAAGCTCCATCAGTCTGACAGTAGGTCCTCTTACTACGGGACCAACCATGGAAGCTCCATCAGTCTGACAGTAGGTCCTCTTACTATGGGACCAGCCATGGAAGCTCCATCAGTCTGACAGTAGGTCCTCTTACTACGGGACCAGCCATGGAAGCTCCATCAGTCTGACAGTAGGTCCTCTTACTACTGGACCAGCCATGGAAGCTCCATCAGTCTGACAGTAGGTCCTCTTACTACGGGACCAGCCATGGAAGCTCCATCAGTCTGACAGTAGGTCCTCTTACTACAGGACCAGGCACTTGGCACATCTTTTCACATGTCCCATTCTTTGGCATTTAAAAACACTGTGATGATCCTCCGTTGCTGCTCCAGTTTCAACTGTTCTGCCTGCGGCTATGGAAGCCTGACCTGTTCACCAGACGTGCTGTTTTCAACCTCAGATTACTCCCTTCAATTTAGCATAAACTCCAGGATCATGGCTTCTGAGCTTCGTCCCATTATGATTTTCCAATTGAATAATCTTCCCTTGCTGAACCTGACTAGCACAAGATATTAACAATCTACCATTTAAAATGTTTTATTTCACCTTTATTTAACCAGGTAGGCTAGTTGAGAACAAGTTCTCATTTACACTGATGAGGCCCAGTTTAACTTCACCTCTCTTTTTATGGCCTTGGTTAATCAGATAGGGTGTAAATGAGGCCCTGTGGTCTCCTCAAACACCATCCCAACTTTCCACTGTGACACATTATTACTCTAGCTCCCTAACTTGGGCCTCTTTAGAGTTTCTATACTACATGCGCCACTGCTTCCAGTATCATTATCTCTGTTCTTCCACTACAGACCATTCACATACTAGGCCCTCATCCTCCCGCTCCATATCATCAGAAATGTCCCCCACATTGATCGCATTCCAGCACAGCTGTTGCTTCTCAAACTCTCTCCATTTCCATTGTTTCAGGGGTGCCAAACTCACTCCATTGAGGACCGAGTCTCCGCGGGTTTTATTTGTTTCCTTTCAATTAAAACCTAGACAATCAGATGGGAGTTCCTTACTAATTAGTGACATTAATTCATTAATCAAGTACAAGGGAGAAACCAAAACCCGCAGACACTTGGTCCTCCATGGAATGAGTTTGATATGTGCTCCGATTCATCCGCATTAATCGACGCCATTCCATGCAGTTGGCCTCTCTCTCCCAATGGTGAAGGATAACTTCAGTTCGCTTCCCTCTATTTTAACACTCCATCACACAGCCTCGTGTCGCCATTTCACCACGAGCAAACACCTAGAGAGACGACCGAAACCGTTGACGCCACCATTTGACTAGCCTCGTCCGAACTATCCTGATCTCGCGAGCTTACAAAACAGTGTATGTAAACTCGCGAGATCAGGATGGTTCGGACGAGGCTATTTACCAGCTCATAAACAACATTTTACACAAAACCAAGAACATGTAAAAACTAACTCAAATAAGTGGAATCTTTATGAAATGACTTTGACGAAATTATGTACATACACTCAGATAAACCCAAAGTCTAGCTATGTGACTTGTAAAATCGTTTTAAATCACGTTCTTCACTCAATCGGTTTGACCCCAAAATAACACATACAATTAAAACCTTTACCAAACGTGATAATACCTTGACGGATTTGTTACCTAGCATGTTATATATTATGTCGACATTAGACATTTTAAACGTGCTATTACATACCTACAATGATAAATTTGAAACGGACACAACCACTATCGACATAACAGCACAGTTCTGTCGTTTCTACCCGGAACTTCCTGTTCCCCACAACAACAGTACAACAGCGTCATCTTCTTCTCTGGTATACTGACATTTACACAAATATAACGTGTCTACCGCCACCTGCTGTACCGTTGGTAAACTGTAGAAATAAATACATGCGGAAACAACGACATCAAAATAAAAACATCCCACTCCTTCAGTCACAGTCCTATTCAAATCACATCCCTACACAGTCTCATGGGCCTCGTAGGGAGGAACATCTTAAATCAGTATTCCCTGCAATCAGTGGTGCAAACTACTTATGTAGTACTTAAAATATTTGTACATAAGTAGTTTTTGGGGGTATATGTACTTTACTTTTGATATTTTTGACAACTTCTACTTTTACTCCACTACATTCCTGAAGAAAATAAGGTACTTTCTACTCCATACATTTCCCTGACACCCAAAAGTACTCGTTACATTTTGAATGATTAGCAGGTCAGGAAAAAATTTCAATTCACGCATCCCTACCGCATCTGATCTGGCGGTCTCACTAAACATAAATACCTTGTTTGTAAATGATGGGTGTGATCTTAAATGTAATCTGGAGTGCCAGAGTGCGCTTGGGCGTTCGTAAATTAAGAGCGTTGTCGGATTGTCAGTTCGTATCGCTCTCGGAGCGTTCAGAGCCACACTGGACGCTCTGGCGGAGGAGTAGGGTTGATTCAAGCGTTCTGACCTTACAACTATGGAACGCCGTTTGGGACTTTGCGTGTCAAAAAGATACACGTTAAATAACACTATTTGACGTGTCAAATAACACTAGTTGACGTGTCAAATAACAGTATTTGACGCGTCAAATAACAATATGTAAACTATTTGCAAATGTTGGCCAATCACTATATGAAAAACTTCTCATTCATCATCACCAACAAACGTCTAAGTCATGTCGAACCTTGAAAACATGAGAGACCGCTTTTTAAGTTTTGCCAAGTGTAACCAGCCAAGTGTAGCCACCTTTACAACCACCCCAGGACGATCGGGTAGGATTAATTCTGGTAGGTTAGGTAATACCTGTCAAAAGTCAACATTAACCGGCACAACTACCTAGTAACGTTAGCTTGCTAATGATTGCAACAGCTACCGTGGGGTGCGCGAGTATGGGCAGTGTCGATTATGGTGAGTGTCATTAGTGTAACTTTTATAACGTTTGCGCATGTCAGATTTCAATCGTTCAGGAGACGGAATAATGCTGGAGTCCAAAGGCGGCAAACCGGGAAAAGCATGTGGATAACTATGAGGGTTTGTCTGATCGCTGAGCCTAACATGCAGCAGCTGAACAGGATAGGTATATTTTCCCTATATCCATGCAGTACATGAGGACACAGTGCGTTTTATTAGATTGAAATAATGTTTCCACATCTCAGTATCTTTAGAGTATCCTATGAGGCAGATCAAAGTACCCTATGGTCAGGAGGAGAGCAGTTTCTTGAAGGTTTTGGGGGAAACATTCCCCCAGATTAATCCAAATGTAGAGGCCTTTAAGACAGATAGGAAGAGGCTCGTTCCCCTACAAAAAAAGGATTGTTGTCAAGACAATGGAGGACAGAGATGGTCTGGTTGAATTGGTGGCTCAACAATTTGTCCAAGGGAGCATGCAGGTGGCCTTGGAGTAGTAAGTCAACTCTGTCATAAATCTGTGAAGTACTTGTCAATACCTCCTCTAACATAAGTATTTTTAATCAGTCCACCCCCCTAAATCAATACACATCACTATATTGTCCTTAACACTTATTTTAAATATACATACTGTCTCTAAACAAAACAGGTTCAAATATCGTCTCAACGCTCTTGGGCTGCTCGAAGCATTGGGGAACCACCCGGACAGCTTCCGAGCACTTTTTGTGGACTCCATAAAACCTCCCACTGCCAGGGACCTGTTTAAAGTAACCTATTCCATACCTGGCGGCAACCGGTGGTGTTTGGAGAACAACACCATCTGCCACTGGTTCAACTGGCTGGCTGAGGTGCAAGGTAAAATAGTAAATTGTTCAAGTTTATTGGTAACTGCTGTCACGACTTCCGCCGAAGTCGGGACCTCTCCTTGTTCGGGCTGCGTTCGGCGGTCGATGTCACCGGCTTTCTAGCCATCACCGCTCCATTTTTCATTTATCCATTTGTTTTGTCTTGTTCCCTGCACACCTGGTTTTCATTCCCCAATCACACTACATGTATTTATTCCTTTGTTCCCCCTCATGTCTTTGTGTGAGATTGTTTTGTGTTACGTGTCTATGTTGACGCGCTTTACTGGTATGTGTTTATTCTGTGTTTTATTTCACGAGGTATGTTTTTTGTGTTTATACAATATTATTGTGATGTTTGCTCGTTTGCACTTTTGCATTGGCTGGAGGTATCGACGCAGTGGCGTCCGTCTGTTGGTTTCTCCTGCCTAAATAAAGTGTGTGCCTGTTCACAACTCTCTGCTCTCCTGCACCTGACTCCGCTCCCAGTATGCACGCCATTGACAACTGCATATTATTCCATTTTGTGATTTTAAATATGTATTTTAAATGTTTTACTGTGTACTCCTCAGATGGAGAATGTCCTCCTCTAACAGTGGCGATGGTGTTGGAGTTTGTTACTGGGGCAACGGTGGTGCCACCCCTTGGGTTTGAGGACACCTCGACCATCGAAATCCTCCACACAGCGCGAGGGCCTCTCGCTGGGCAGCAGAATAAAAAGTACCCAGAGGCAAACGCGTGTGCTGTGACACTAAGGCTCCCTCTTCATAGCACCTACAATGCCTTTAGGGAATTCATGACCTCCGGTATTGTGAATTCCCCACATTTCAGTGTTGCATAAAAACATTTTTACGATACATAATTGTATCTAGTAGCACTAAATTACAGTAGCAATTGAGTGTTTGAGAATGTAACTGCCCATCAACATTTAAGCATTTATCTACTTACATCTGTATTGTTTGTACAGTGCATTCGGAACGTATTCAGACCCCTTGACTTTTTCCATATTTTATTACGTTACAGCCTTCTTCAAAAAATTGATACAATAATTCTTTCCCCTCATCAATCTACACACAATACCCCATAATGTCAAAGAAAAAACAGGTTGACATTTTTGCAAATATATAAAAAAAAAAAAAAATATTACATTTATGACCCTTTACTCAGTCCTTTGCTGAAGCATCTTTGGCAGCGATTACACCATAGAGTTCTTGGGTATGACGCTACATTTTTATTTATTTAATACATTTTAGAATAAGGCTCTAATGTAACAAAATGTGGTGAAAGTCAAGCGGTCTGAATACTTTCCAAATGCACTGTATTTCCATATTGGCTGTTATTGTTCACATAATGATCATTACAATGTAATTATACAGTCCATATTGCTTGTCTTGGTGTTAAGGTTGAGGTTTTTTTAGAAACACTTTACTGACACTTCACTAATAACCAATATCCGTTGCTGATATTGACTGAAGTACTGCTGCCATATTGCAGCCAACTCATCCAAATCTGATAATTTGATGTCCTACATTAAGAACAAATTAAGTTCAGCCATTATCATTTAATTAGAACTATATGAAATAAGGCTTCCCATCCACTGCATTAGGTGACAGCTCCACTTCTGGGAACTGCACCTTCGTAGTGACTTATCGGATTTCAAATGCATTGATCTAAGAACTACATCCATTAGTCCTAGGCTCTCCAACCCTGTTCCTGGAGAGCTACCCTCCTGTAGATGTTCAATCCAACCTCAGTTTTAACTAACCTCATTAACTTATTAAGCAGGTAATTATTAAAATCAGGTGCACTAGATTAGGGTCGGAGTGAACCTACAAGACAGTAGCTCTCCAGGAACAAGGTTAGGAGAACTGCACTAGTCCATCTTCAACCACATCATCTGAGCTGCCACAATGTTATGTTACTAACTGTAATAGGTTGCTGTTAATCACAAGTATATAAAATGTAACGGGGGTGAACCACTATCTTCATAGATCATTTTTTAACTATAGGGCATTCTCCACACAATTATTTATTTTAACAATTTATAAAAGTCCCGATTGGGCATTATAAAAATGTAAGTTCTGTTTTAATAATGTCCATTCAGAATGTTCTGTTGTCCTCCCACAGCAGGCACGCTCTGAAGGCTCCAATCCAGTGCTTGCAGTAGGCCTCTCCTGGGTGGTGTTGTACTGAGTGGAAGACAAATATTGTGTCAGCTGATGTAATTCTGTACTAAAGCGCCATAGAGCAAAATGCAATAACCATAGGCTGTATATCTTAACAGTACCTGACTCTCTCCAAATATGACCAAACAGAATCGTACTGGAATGGGGAAGTACTTAACTTTTGTTAAGGCCACCTGTGTCTAAACTCTGGTCCCCATCCGTTTAGAGTTGAAGATGTCTATCGTACCTTTCTAGAGACCAAATCATACAGTGTGTGAAAGAGGGGGAATGTTACTATTATACATTTATTACTACTATTATAAAAATGAACTGATTCAAAGGAACGAGTGGCGCTGAAGATATAGCGTCCAATCCCTCATCCCAGTAGGGGAGTATCAGGGGTGTATGTAGTAAGTCAGGTTGGAGTAGGAACGAGTGGCGCTGAAGATATAACTGCCATAACCCTCTGTAGATTGTCAACTCCCAGGCTGCCTCTGGGGCTTTCCAATGGAATTATTGTCTGCAACAGTTCCATCTGTGTGTTGCTGATGGTGAACTGGATTTGTGGCACAATCACCCATTCCGACCAATAAAGAGCTGCGGCGCCAGTGGTTGGGGGAGCTGAGGTGGTGGCTTGAGAGCTGATGGTGGTTGAATTTGGGGCGAACAAATCCCTTACTGCTTTCAGATTGGCCCTCTGCATTGCCAGGGAACCCGAGATGAACAACTGCAGAGGTGACTGCCGTTGTTCAGTCCTCAGCCCATGGTGGTTCCACTGACTGGCAAACACAGCAAGATCTCTGTTCACCCATTGCAGGAACACAAAGTGCAGTGCCCACAGGTGCACCTCATTGTTGATGTCGATGATCTGCTCCGTCTCCAAGAAGGTGAACAGGTCATGGTAAACGTTGGAGACTCCATGCCAGACCTCCCCCCACTGCCGCTCTATCCTCTGGTTGTGAGTGCTCCTTCCTCTGAGGGCACTTCCCCTCTCACCACCCCTGAACTGCTCCATGAAGGCACAGATACGGTTGTTTTCACCACCCGGTCACATCTCACCCGGGATGGTACTCCGTAGCTGGTGATGGCTGCTTTGAATGACTCCATGACTGTGGCACTCCTGTTGTTGTCAGAGGTCTTCAGAAACACAAGTCTGCTGTAACCATCCACAGCACCATGGATAACAATCCTCCACCTAAAAAACATGACACGTTTGTTTAACAAAACCATATTTTTCTCTTATAGTGACACCATTCTGTTTTTATTGATATCAGCTCTTTGATCCTCTCATCCAGCTGAGCGTCTGACAACAGAGAGTAGGATCTGAAAAGCTGAAAATTACTAAATACAAAAATAACACAAAAAGATACATCAATCAGGAATGTGATCAAATCTAAAGAGGATGTAGAGATCTCCCTCTTGTGTTACAATTCTTTATTAAATTACGATAACTTACCTCGTGCGCCGCTTGACCACAGAGTGCGACACATTGAGAACATCTGCCATTTGTCTGATGGTCATATGACAATCTATGAGGAACTCAAGCTGCTCCTTGGTGATGTGGTACCGCCTTCTCTCCAAAGGGCTTGATAGGATACTGAAATAAAAAATACAATAGATAATTACAAAATACACTCCTAAAAACTTTAGGTTAAAAGACTATAAGATCACCATATAGAATTTAGAAACAACATTATCGGCCAACCAACTGTTTTTTTCATTGATTGACTTGACACAGGAGACTTAACACAGGACAAGTAAAATGATACAATCTCAGCCTTTGCCACACATGCCGTACAAAAAAAATTATACAAATGTAACAACTTGCCAGTTGTGCCCCAGACTATCCGTAAATTTAAAATACAAGGAAATCGTGCTGTCTGGTTTGCTTAATATAATTTATTTGAAATTATTTATACTTTTACTTTTGATACTTAAGTATATTTTAGAAATTACATTTACTTTTGATACTTATGTATATGTCAAACCAAATACTTTTAGACTTTTACTCAAGTAGTATTTTACTGGGTGGCTTTCACTTTTACCTTGATAGGAAAGGACTCAAGTATCTTTACTTTTACTCAAGTATGACAATTGGGTACTTTTTCCACCACTGCCTGCAATGCTTCCAATGTTAATTCCTGAACTCCCAAAAACCTTTCAGCCGCACATACAATTCATCTTTACAATCGGTATCCTTCAACTGGTAAATGACATTATGAATCTCAACAGGTTGCGGGTCATCCACTGCCATAGCTTCCTCAGCACCAATCACTCTTTCAACTATTTCCCGCGCCTCCCAGTAGAACTACTGAACAGTTTCTTGATGTGGATGTTCCCTGATACAAGAAAAATGTATACATGCCATTGGTCAGTTAAGGTGTTATGAAACTGATGGAGACTATTTGTTAAAAAATATATATATATATTTAACTAGGCACAAAGCATACATAACAGGTTAGGATAATTAAAGTGGCAGGTTAGGATAATTAACGTGGCGGTTAGGAGACTGAGGTTAAGGTTAGGAAAAAGGTGAGGGTTAGGGATTTGTTTACCATGCAGGTTTGGAAAACTAACATGGCAGGTTAGGATAATTAACGTGGCGGTTAGGAGACTGAGGTTAAGGTTAGGAAAAAGGTGAGGGTTAGGGATTTGTTTACCATGCAGGTTTGGAAAACTAACGTGGCAGGTTAGGATAATTAACGTGGCGGTTAGGAGACTGAGGTTAAGGTTAGGAAAAAGGTGAGGGTTAGGGATTTGTTTACCATGCAGGTTTGGAAAACTAACGTGGCAGGTTATGATAATTAACGACGGTTAGGAGACTGAGATTAAGGTTAGGAAAAGGGTTAAGGTTAGGCTTAGCTACAATGCTACAGTTGTCAACAACTGTTGTCCCCAACGCAAAAGAAACGGCCACGGACCAATGGGGAGCATCAATTGGTGTAAACTTGATATCATGAAACACCCGATATCAGAGAACGCCCCTAATTGCGGTCTGCAATTACACCCTTCTCGGATCAAGGGGGCAGGCTTCTAGTCTATAAGCATGCTTTCCACTGTGCTCAGAGGGCATTTTCGGTACTGCAGTTCAGCTGAAGCACGACCCAATTCCCATTGAAGGCCCCATAGCGAAGTCACATAAAAAATTCAAAAATGATCATAAAGTTTATAAACAAAACATCCATTGAATTATTCAAGTAATTGCCTTAGAGTCTGATTTTCTCCCATCACTCACAGCCAAAGTTAACTATTTTAGATTCATGCTGTGAGGTGGGTGAGCTTATGCCACATGCAGATGCTGAAGGGAAAACACACCTCTTGATCTGCGTGTTTATAATGTAGGTCAAGGTGCAGCCTTGTCTCATAGACTAGACATAACATAGTAAATATAAATCCGGGACTCTCAAAATATTATGGTATGTTACGTTTTCATGGTTACATAAGACAGATGGTTACTTAATAAATGGAATTTGGTGGTGCTGTACTGTAACAGCGAGCCGAGCCATTTGAAAGTATTGACACCAGGGATATATTGTTGGGGACTGTGTGTTCCTTTATTAGTTTTGTGTTTTTTATTCATTTATTTCTGGTACTCTCCTACCTGAGAGGCATGAGGCCTGTGTGGCGTTGCACTGTTAAAATCATCCCAGTGTGGAGATGAAACACCTGTGTGTTACAAAGCCACATGCTCTGTCCTCTCTGATCTACCTAGGTGTTATAATGTGGGTAATACAGAGATAATACTAATACAGAGATAACCACTGATCTACCTAGGTGTTTTAATGTGGGTAATACAGAGATAATACTAATACAGAGATAACCACTGATCTACCTAGGTGTTATAATGTGGGTAATACAGAGATAATACTAATACAGAGATAACCACTGCTCTACCTAGGTGTTATAATGTGGGTAATACAGAGATAATACTAATACAGAGATAACCACTGATCTACCTAGGTGTTATAATGTGGGTAATACAGAGATAATACTAATACAGAGATAACCACTGATCTACCTAGGTGTTATAATGTGGGTAATACAGAGATAATACTAATACAGAGATAACCACTGCTCTACCTAGGTGTTTTAATGTGACTAATACAGAGATAATACTAACACAGAGATAACCACTGCTCTACCTAGGTGTTTTAATGTGGGTAATACAAAGATAATACTAATACCGTATTATTAGTAGTAATAATACTAATAATAATAATACTAATAATAATAATACTAATAATAATAATACTAAACTGCCTGCTACTCAGGCCCAGAAGCTAGGATTTACATATAATTCGTAGATTTGGATAGACAACACTCTAAAGTTTCCAAAACTGTTAAAAATAATGTCTGTGAGTATAACAGAACTGATTTGGCAGGTGAAAACCTGAGAAAAATCCATCCAGGAAGTGGGATTTTTTCATGTTTGTAGTTTTCTATTGAATGCCATTACAGTATCCATTGATTTAGAACTCAAATTCCACTTCCTATGGCTTCCACTAGACGTCAACAGTCTTTAGAAATTGTTTCAGGCTTGTATTCTGAAAAATGAGAGACTAAGATCACTCTGAATGAGTGGACCCTACAGTGTCCCAGAAATTTTTTCATGCGCACGAAAGAGAGTGCACCTTTCTTGTTTACCTTTTATATTGACGACGTTATTGTCCAGTTTAAATATTATCGATTTCAACCGGTTTCAATTATCGATTGTTTGATTGTTTAAAAAAAAATTATATTAAGCAAACCAGACTGCACAATTGTCTTGTTTTTTAAATATTTTTTAAATATTATTTTATATTTTATATTACTAAACAACTTTTGTTTAATGATAAACAGGCTATGAATTGACTACTTGTGTTTATTAAATTGTATTTTAATATTAGTTTTATTATTTTAGTCATTGATGATGAATGTATTTGAATAACTGTATTGAAGTTAATTGATCTGGTGGCAGGTAGCCTAGCAATTAAGAGTGTTGGGCCAGTAATTGAAAGGTTGTGGTCCCGTGTGGCTCAGTTGGTAGAGCATGGCGCTTGCAACGCCAGGGTTGTGGGTTCATTCCCCACGGGGGACCAGGATGAATATGTATGAACTTTCCAATTTGTAAGTCGCTCTGGATAAGAGCGTCTGCTAAATGACTTAAATGTAAATGTTTGAATCCCGAGCCAACTAGGTGAAAAATCACTCATTGTGCCCTTGAGCAAGGCAATTAACCCTTATTTGTCCTGTAAGTTGCTCTGAATAAGAGCATCTGCTAAATGACAAGATTGTAATGAAAAATAATGTTTGTATATGAATTCTTGCTGGTCAACCACTTTTTTCTCATATGTATAATTCAATTAAATAAACAGTTTTGAGTGAAATACTGTATATACGATACACAACATTACCGCTTTGTTTACCCTGGCCAGAGGGACAGGGACATAGTAGGCTAGAACAACTAAGTTAGTGTTAATGTAACGTTAGCTAGCATGCAAGTATCCAGGAATAGTTGCTAATGTTAGCCTAGAGAAAATAATACTATGCGACATTAACAGAAACTAATAATTAATATAACAACCTTATCAAATTGCAAACGTTTTCAAAAATGTTGACGCTTACAATTATCTTCGTGTCGTTGTGTTACCGTCTTGAGGAACAAATGGCGGCTGAATGACTTGCTCGTTCTGCTTTATCCAGTTTTGAGGCATGACCGTTATAAATTGTAATAAATACCATTGTGAAATTGTAAACTAATGATTTGAAATTACAGGTAATTTTTAGTCATTATGTCTATATCAGAACATCTAACAAGCTAGTCGATTTATTTTTTTATTTCAAATCAATATATTTGATTATATTATGTATATTATATTGTGTATATCATTTCGGAGCAGGGCACCGATTAAAGGTGTTATATCTGGAGTTTCGTTGGATATTGAGGTTCATCGTCTTAAACGGAAGATTCCAGGAGTGGTTGGAGCACTAAACCGTGTAGTAGATGGAAAGAAGGAAGAAAGTCAATCAGTTGTACCGTTGTTTGAAGAAGATAATCTGCCTACTACCGAGGTAAAGTTGCTTTTATATTCACACATTCTGACATTCAACAGACATTCATCAGAAATTCGCCAAAAGCCATTTTAAATTGTAAAAATCAATAACTAATTAATTGATTGTCACAGAGATATAAAAATAGATATGGGTTATTCCATAAATGTCTAGCATACTTTTACAACCTTTGTTTTGAATAGAAAATCCAGTTTTGATTTGATGGAAATATATAAAATCTTAAATGTATTTTTAAAGCTGTATAAATCAATAACTAATTCACCCTTTGTCACAGAATCATCAAACTATATATGATTTATTCCATAAATGTCTAGCATATTTGTACAACCTTTGTTTTGAATACAAATTCCAGTTTTGATTTGATAGAAATATATCAAATCTATAAGACGCCATTCTAGTAATGTTTGATATTACAACATACGTTTTTTGCAAATGTATGTCTTTATTACTATACGATTTATATTGCCTGAATACTCAACGATGATTAACAACTCAGTTATGTGTGCTTCTGACAGGGTTGTGGTCAAATGCATGTCCTTTAAAGTCAATTTAGCAATTGAACAAAAATCCAATTCAATTTGAAAATGTTCCTATTTGCAAAAGCATGTAACAGAATTTGGGTATTCCAGAACTGTTATTTACATGTAAATCAACATAACCCTGTTTTATGTTTTTAATACTGCAGATAGAATGCTCTGTGTGCCAGAGATGGTTCCATTTAGCTTGTCTGGGGATGACAATGAAGGACTTCAACAAAGCCAAAACAGAAAATGATTGGAAGGGGCCTTTTTGCTGTTAAATTAGAGACGTATAAATAAATGACTGTTGTTCCTTGTAACTACTTTAACATGTGGAACTGTTGCACTAAAAATGCAAACATTGATTTGACATACAATTCAAGATGGTAAACATTGATTTGTCATGCTGTTTAAGATTGCAAACATTGTACAACTTGATGTAAACATTGTCTAACTTCATATAGAACAAATTGCACTTGAAATTAACATTTTAAGGTATTTTAAATAAATGCATATTCTCACTTTTTTCTGAGACAATCACTGAATGAGTTATTGATTTCTTTATCTTTAAATGCAATACTTGATATTTTATTTATTTCTATCAAATCAAAAACCAACTTTACCTCGGTCTGCCTACTCATGTAATTAAAAAAAAAACTTTATTTAACAAGGCAAGTCAGTTAAAAAAATATCTTATTTACAATGACTAAGGAACAGTGGATTAACTGCCTTGTTCAGGAGCAGAACGACAGATTTTTACCCTGTCAGCTCGGGGATTCGATCCAGCAACCGTTCAGCTACTGGCCCAACGCTATGACATGATGCTAGGATATTTCATACGCAGTGAGAGCTATTGTGACTAAGCCACTGCAGTTATGAAATTGATAAAAGAATGGCCATGTTTCAAGTGTGTGCCGACGGAATATTTTTGGTATTTATTAAGATCCCCATTAGCTGCTGAAAAAGTGTCAGAATTGTTCACTTATCTCATTGACTTCTCAAATCCCGGCTTTGTTTGCTTCGCAAGCGTTCTCTGAAGTCTCGCGTTTCTCTGGGTGTCTCTGGGTTTAGAAACTGGTAGTGGGGGAACAGGAAGTTCCGCGCAGGCGCGCATCATTCTTCAGGATAAAGGATACGTCAGAATTGTGCAGTCGAGACAACAACCTCTGCGTCCGTTTCAAATGTATTAATACTGGTATGTAATAGCACGTTATAATATCGAAAGAACATGTCATAACATGCTAGGTAACAAATACGTCAAGTTATTATTACGTTTGATAAAGGTTTTATGTGCTATTTTTGTGTCAAACCTCGTGAGTGAACGTGATCACGTTTTTACAAGTCACATAGTTAGAGACTGTGGGTTAGTCTGAGTGGATGTATATCATTTCGTCAAGGTAATTTCATTAAGGATCCATTTCTTTTAGCTCTCTGTGTTCGTTTTACATGTCGTTTTTGGTTTTGTATCAAATTCACGAGCTGGTAAAATGGCGGTTCCCACTCGGTCTGCATCAACGGACTTCAGTGCAGGCAGTGAGGGTGCAGCAGAGAGAGAGAGAATTTTACGGTTGCACTAAGTTACTGTTTTGGAGCTTAATGTAATCAGTTTTCTACATGTGTACTTGTATTCAGAGACATTCAGTTGTTTCTGTCTATCCATACATGTTACTATGGTGTGAACGTAAATGCTATTGGTTTTTGAGTGAAATAATACAGTAAAGACAAGGTTATTCAGGAAAATAGTACATAGTGCTGTCTTAAACATACTACAATCTTGTACTAAATGTTTTTTGAGTAATTTATGCGTTTATGTGAATTCAGGAAATCTACTATAGATTAAGTGCATTTAGAGTTGTGTAGCCTAATTTAAAGTGTATACTTTGTCTAATATGAATTAATTCATGTTTTGTTATCAATGCTTAGCTACCAGATATATTGAAATGAGATCAGTGCTAGACTTGGACGAGCTCACCGGAGCTGAGTACCAGCACCTAAAATTTCTACTGTTTGAGCTCATGTTCCTCTTATAGAATATTAGCTCAACAGTATTGTGGAGCTCCTGCACCTAAATATAAACCATATTTTTAGAGAATTAAGAAAGTGCCAGAACTGTCAAGAATAACTTAAGTGTCCGTTTCTCTTTATTACTACTGGCCGACTCAGATTAAGTCTGAGGCCGGTAACATCAACAGTGAGGACAAACCCAGCCTGCCTCTCTCCTTCCACACTGAGTCCAAACCTACAGTCACTGGGTCCTGATTGTGACAGTGGAGCCCAGTTTGCACTGCAGGATCCAGAGATGGCATCAGTGAAGCTGGAAGACTGCAGTCAAACACTGGTGCTGAATGTCAACATTAAAGATGAAGAAGAGGAGGAGAAGATTGGGGAATCTGCTAGTCATGGTAAGATCAGGTTCTGTCTATCCAAGTTTGTGCACTGGCATAGAGCAGTGGTGTGGAGACACTTGCAGAAGTTGGCCTTTTATAAACAGATTTCATGCAATTATACATAATTTTAGATGACTGGAGACATTCGCACAATGTTTTTTAATACCTCACAAACGACAGGCTACTTTGACACTGACAAACTGAGAATCTGAGATCAATAAAAGCGACCGTGTCTCTAATCCATCAATAGCCTAGGTCAGGTGTGAGGAGAAACACATTGTACAATATGAGGAGGAAGTTATAGTCCTAAACAAGCTTTCCAGTTTCACTGACTCACCCAATGATGTGCAGCTCACTCACCGGACAAAAGCTCATCTCTCTTGCTTTACTTTGTAAAACAATGCTGTTCGCTCAATAGGTCTATTTGGAAGTTGATAACACAGACAGATTAGTATTTTCTTTTCAGCAGGATTTGCTTTACAACCTGTTTTCCAGCAATTTGTATAAAAAATATTGTGAAAGGCCTGTTAGGAGAGATGAGAGTTGCAGGCTCATGTCTATAACAGCACAGAGAGATCATAGAAAGTGAATCTCATTTTAGTTCTGTGAGAGATACAGGCGTACTTCTCTCTCACCACAGCAATGGCCACGCCTTGGTCTAAATAGGCTACAATGTTGCACAAACAATGAACCTGGAACGGCCCAACATTAATACATTCTTAGAATATCAGGCACATTTTCACATTACGTCTTTTATGGGATATGCCAAATACAGAGGAATCCAAATGTGATTACTCGGATTGCTTTTATGAGGATTTTTTCATTGCAAACAGTGGATTTTTCCCCCCGCGCCACAAGGTAGGCTTACCTGATCTTTGCGAATGGGTTCCGGAACGGAAGACTACAAAACTGAGAGGTGCCGGAGGATCTGGCTCAAATTAAGAACCGCCCTTCTCATATAATGGGCTAGGTCTATCCCAAGGATCCCTGAATGCACAGACGATTGCACATTTTATAACTAAACCAAGATAGACAACAGCTGGTCGTTTCCAATGGGAACAGATTAGTCATAGTGGGCAGAGCCAAGCACAAGTCAGCGAGAACCTGTGTTCTATAACACATCTGGTGCGTTCTACAACACATCTGCATATTTCTGTTCGGGAACTCCTCTGTGAAGCGCTCGTGTGCAATAACTCAATTCATCTTTACGTTCCTTATAAATAATGTGATTATATATTTTTTTTGCAAAGGGTAAAGTCTACAAAACTTAGTCCACTCTGTTCATAACAGATTTTAGTTCTGGGAACAGAAAACTGTATTAAGATCAGATGTTTCATAGATTAGAACATTTGCAGAATGTCGGGCAAAATCCATCTCGTTCCATCTTCTCCCACTGCCGGCCAGTGGGCTTCCTCTCACTACCATAATCAAATCAAATTTTATTGGTCACATACACATAGTTAGCAAATGTTAATGCGAGTGTAGCAAAATGCTTGTGCTTCTAGTTGCAGTAATATCTAACAAGTAATCTTAACAAATTCACAACTACCTTATACACACACACATGTAAAGGCATGAATAGAATATGTACATATAAATATATGGATGAGCGATGGCGTGCGGCATTGGCAAGATTATTTTATTTTTTTAACCTTTGTTTAACCAGGTAGGCAAGTTGAGAACAAGTTCACATTTACAACTGCGACCTGGCCAAGATAAAGCAAAGCAGTTCGACACATACAACAACAAAGAGTTACACGTGGAGTAAAACAAACATACAGTACAAAAACAAGTCTACATACAATGTGAGCAAATGAGGTGAGATAAGGGAGGTAAAGGCAATAAAAAGGCCACGGTGGTGAAGTAAATACAATATAGCAATTAAAAACACTGGAATTGTAGATTTGCAGTAGGTGAATGTGCAGAGTAGAAATACTGGGGTGCAAGGGAGCAAAATAAATACAGTAGGGGATGAGGTAATTGTTTGGGCTATTTATAGATGGGCTATGTACAGGTGCAGTGATCTGTGAGCTGCTCTGACAGCTGGTGCTTAAAGCTGGTGAGGGAGATAAGTGTTTCCAGTTTCAGAGATTTTTGTAGTTCGTTCCAGTCATTGGCAGCAGAGAACTGGAAGGAGAGGCGGCCAAAGAAGGAATTGGCATTGGGGGTGACCAGAGAGATATACCTGCTTGAGCGCGTGCTACAGGTGGGTGCTGCTATGGTGACCAGCGAGCTGAGATAAGGGGGGACTTTACCTAGCAGGGTCTTGTAGATTACCTACTTGAACCAGTGGGTTTGGCGACGAGTATGAAGCGAGGGCCAGCCAACGAGAGCGTACAGGTCGCAGTGGTGGGTAGTATATGTAGTTTTGGTGACAAAACGGATGGCACTGTGATAGACTGCATCCAATTTATTGAGTAGGGTGTTGGAGGCTATTTTGTAAATGACATCACCGAAGTCGGGGATCGGTAGGATGGTCAGTTTTACGAGGGTATGTTTGGCAGCATGAGTGAAGGATGCTTTGTTGAAAAATAGGAAGCCAATTCTAGATTTAACTTTGGATTGGAGATGTTTGATGTGAGTCTGGAAGGAGAGTTTACAGTCTAACCAGACACCTAGGTATTTGTAGTTGTCCACATATTCTAAGTCAGAACCGTCCAGAGTAGTGATGCTGGGCGGGTGGGCGTGTGTAGGCAGCAATCGGTTGAAGAGCATGCATTTAGTTTTACTTGTATTTAAGAGCAGTTGGAGGCTACGGAAGGAGAGTTGTATAGCATTGAAGCTCGTCTGGAGGGTAGTTAAGTGTCCAAAGAAGGGCCAGATGTATACAGAATGGTGTTGTCTGCGTAGAGGTGGATCAGAGACTCACCAGCAGCAAGAGCGACATCATTGATGTATACAGAGAAAAGAGTTGGCCCAAGAATTGAACCCTGTGGCACTCCCATAGAGACTGCCAGAGGCCCAGCAACAGGCCCTCCGATTTGACACACTGAACTCTATCGGAAAAGTAGGCAATCATTTGAGAAACCGAGGCTGTTGAGTCTGCTGAGGAGGATGTGGTGATTGACAGAGTCGAAAGCCTTGGCCAGGTCAATGAATACGGCTGCACAGTATTGTTTCTTATCGATGGCGGTTAAGATATCGTTTAGGACCTTGAGCGTGGCTGAGGTGCACCCATGACCAGCTCTGAAACTAGATTGCATAGTGGAGAAAGTACGTGGGATTCGAAATGGTCGGTAATCTGTTTGTTAACTTGGCTTTCGAAGACCTTAGAAAGGCAGGGTAGGATAGATATAGGTCTGTAGCAGTTTGGGTCAAGAGTGTTTCCCCCCTTTTGAAGAGGGGGATGACCGCAGCTGCTTTCCAATCTTTGGGAATCTCAGACGATACGAAAGAGAGGTTGAACAGGCTAGTAATAGGGGTTGCAACAATTTCGGCAGATCATTTTAGAAAGAGAGGGTCCAGATTGTCTAGCCCGGCTGACTTGTAGGGGTCCAGATTTTGCAGCTCTTTCAGAACATCAGCTGACTGGATCTGGGACAATGAGAAATGGGGAAGGCTTGGGCGAGTTGCTGTGGGGGGTGCAGTGCTGTTGACCGGGGTATGGGTAGCCAGGTGGAAAGCATGGCCAGCCGTAGAAAAATGCTTATTGAAATTCTCAATTATTGTGGATTTATCAGTGGTGACAGTGTTTCCTATCCTCAGTGCAGTGGGTAGCTGGGAGGAGGTGCTCTTATTCTCCATGGACTTTACAGTGTCCCAGAACTTTTTTGAGTTTGTGTTGCAGGAAGCAAATTTCTGCTTGAAATGCTAGCCTTGGCTTTTCTAACTACCTGTGTATATTGGTTTCTAACTTCCCTGAAAAGTTGCATATCACGGGGGCTGTTCGATGCTAATGCAGAACGCCACAGGATGTTTTTGTGCTGGTTAAGGGCAGTCAGGTCTGGAGAGAACCAAGAGCTATATCTGTTCCTGATTCAAAATTTCTTGAATGGGGCATTCTTATTTAAGATGGTGAGGAAGGCATTTTTAAAGAATAACCAGGCATGCTCTACTGACGGGATGAGGTCAATATCCTTCCAGGATACCTGGGCCAGGTCGATTAGAAAGGCCTGCTCGCTGAAGTGTTTCAGGGAGCGTTTGACAGTGATGAGTGGAGGTTGTTTGACCGCTGACCCATTACGGATACAGGCAATGAGGCAGTTATCGCTGAGACCTTGTTTGAAAACAGCAGAGGTGTATTTAGAGGGCAAGTTGGTTAGGAGGATATCTATGAGGGTGCCCGTGTTTACGGCTTTGGGGTTGTACCTGGTAGGTTCATTGATAATTTGTGTGAGATTGAGGGCAACAAGCTTAGATTGTAGGATGGCCGTGGTGTTAAGCATGTCCCAGTTTAGGTCACCTAGCAGCACAATCTCTGAAGATAGATGGGGGGCAATCAGTTCACTTATGGTGTCCAGAGCACAGCTGGGGGCAGAGGGTGGTCTATTGCAAGCGGCAACGGTGAGAGACTTGTTTTTAGAGAGGTGGATTTTTAAAAGTAGAAGTTCAAATTGTTTGGGTTCAGACCTGGATAGTAGGACAGAACTCTGCAGGTTATCTCTGCAGTAGATTGCAACACTGCCCCCTTTGGCCGTTCTATCTTGTCTGAAAATGTTGTAGTTAGGGATGGAGATTTCAGAGTTTTTGGTGGTCTTTCTAAGCCATGATTCAGACACGGCTAGGACATCCGGGTTGGCAGAGTGTGCTAAAGCAGTGAATAAAACAAACTTAGGGAGGAGGCTTCTAATGTTAACATGCATGAAACCAAGGCTTTTACGGTTACAGAAGTCAACAAAAGAGAGCGCCTGGGGAATAGGAGTGGAGCTAGGCACTGCAAGGCCTGGATTAACCTCTACATCGCCAGAGGAACAGAGGAGGAGTAGGATAAGGGTACGGCTAAAAGCTATGAGAATTGGTCGTCTAGGACGTCCGGAACAGAGAGTAAAAGGAGCAGGTTTCTGGGGGCGATAAAATAGATTCAAGGTATAATGTACAGACAGAGGTATGGTAGGATGTGAATACAGTGGAGGTAAACCTAGGCATTGAGTGATGAGAGAGATATTGTCTCTAGAAACATCATTGAAACCAGGTGATGGTATGTGGGTGGTGGAGCTGAAGGGTTGGATAAGGTATATTGAGCAGGACTAGAGGCTCTACAGTGAAATAAGCCAATAAACACAAACCAGAACAGCAATGGACAAGGCATATTGACATTAAGGAGAGGCATGCTTAGCCGAGTGATCATAAGGATCCAGTGAGTAGTGAGGTTGATTGGGGTCACGGCGATTCAGACAGCTAGCCGGGCCATGGGTAGCATGCTAGCAGAAGACGGAGGTCTGTTTTTAGCCACCTCGTGCGTTTCCGTCGGTAGATTAGTGGGGTTCCGTGTGGTAGAGGGGACCAATCCAATTGGCAAAATAATTATAGTTATAGTGGCCCAGGAAAATAGTCCGATAGACCTATTCAGCTACCAGCCGATATGCTCAAGACAGCTAACAAA
Source organism: Salvelinus fontinalis (assembly GCF_029448725.1). NCBI lineage: Eukaryota > Metazoa > Chordata > Actinopteri > Salmoniformes > Salmonidae > Salvelinus > Salvelinus fontinalis. The sequence continues at coordinate 64,380,098 of NC_074671.1, read as the reverse complement.
TAATGGGCCGCAGTTAGCAGATGGGCGTTCAGGTTACGTCGCGACGGAGGGGCCAGTTGAAGCAGGCGTTCGTAGTTCGTAGTCCAGTCGTGAAGGCCCGGTGGGGCTCCGCATCAGCAGTAAAACGGGTCCGGCTACGTGATTGTAGCCCAGGAGTGGCTGTTGGAACTCTTCAGCTGGCTAGCTCCGGGATAATTGGTGTTTGCTCCGGGACCGACGTTAGCCAATAGTCACTCGGATAGCAGCTAGCTAGCTGCAAGATACAGGTGAAAATGTCCGGAGCTTGCGGTAAGAATCAGGGGATATGGAGAGAAAATAGGTCCGGTATGCTCTGGTCTGAGTCGCGTTGTACAAAACTGCCGATAGCTTTCCGAGCTAAAGGATAGCTGATGACCGCTAGCCGTGGTTAGCTGAATACTAACTTTAGCTAGTGAACTGGCTAACTTCTGGCTAGCTTCTGTTGTGGATTTCAGATTTGAGCTGAATAATACTTTTAAAAGAAACAAACAGATTCACACCATATTTGGTGAGGTGGGTTGCAGGAGAGTGTTTTGAAGTTGAGTTTTTAGAAGAAAAAAATAATATATATATATATATATATCTATATATATATCTATATAAAAAGATATGCAAAGAAAAATATATATATACACACGACAAGGACAAAGGACGCCTGACTGCTTCGCCATCTTGGGATGTGTGATGCAGTAGATGGTATAGAATACAGTATATACATATGAAATGAGTAATGTAGGATATGTAAATATTATTAAAGTGGTGTTATTTAAAGTGACTAGTGATACCTTTTATTAAGTGATACCTTTTATTAAGTCCATTTATTGAAGTGTCCATAGATTTGAGTCTGTATGTTGGCAGCTGCCTCTCTATGTTAGTGATCGCTGTTTAACAGTCTGATGGCCTTGAGATAGAAGCTGTTTCTCAGTCTCTCGGTCACAGCTTTGATGCACCTGTACTGACCTCGCCTTCTGGATGATAGCGAGGTGAACAGGCAGTGGCTCGGGTGGTTGTTGTCCTTGATGATCTTTTTGACCTTCCTGTGACATCGAGTGCTGTAGGTGTCCTGGGGAGCAGGTAGTTTTCCCCCGGTGATGCGTTGTGCAGAACGCACTACCCTCTAGAGAGCCTTGCGGTCGAGGGCAGTGCAATTGCAGTACCAGGCGGTGATACAGCCTGACAGGATGCTCCTGGTTGTGCATCTGTAAAAGTTTGAGTGTTTTTAGATGACAAGCCAAATTTCTTCAGCCTCCTGAGGTTGAAGGGGTGCTTTTGCGCCTTCACCATGCTGTGTGGGTGGACCATTTCAGGTTGTCCGTGATGTGTACGCCAAGGAACTTAAAATGTTCCACCTTCTCCACTACTGTTCCGTTGATGTGGATGGGGGGGTGCTCCCTCTGCTGTTTCCTGTAGTCCATGATCATCTCCTTTGTTTTGTTGATTTTGAGTGAGAGGTTGTTTTCTTGACACCACACTCCAAGGGCCCTCACCTCCTCCCTGTAGGCCGTCTCATCATTATTGATAATCAGGCCTACTACTGTAGTGTCGTCTGCAAACTTGATGATTGAGTTGGAAGCGTGCATGGCCACACAGTCATGGGTGAACAGGGAGTACAGGAGAGGGCTGAGAACGCACCCTTGTGGGGCCCCAGTGTTGAGGACCAGCGGGGTGGAGATATTGTTTCCTACCTTCACCACCTGGAGGCGGCCCGTCAGAAAGTCTAGGACCCAGTTGCACAGGGCGGGGTTGAGCCCCAGGGTCTCAAGCTTAATAATGAGTTTGGAGGGTACTATGGTGTTAAATGCTGAGCTGTAGTCAATGAACAGCATTCTTACATAGGTATTCCTCTTGTCCAGATGGGATAGGCAGTCTGTGGACCTATTGGGGCGGTAAGCAATTTGGAGTGGGTCTAGGGTATCAGGTAGGGTGGAGGTGATATGATCCTTGACTAGTCTCTCAAAGCACTTCATGATGACAGAAGTGAGTCCAATGGGGCGATAGTCATTTAGTTCAGTTACCTTAGCTTTCTTGGGAACAGGAACAATGGTGGCCGTCTTGAAGCATGTGAGGACAACAGACTGGGATAGGGATTGGTTTAATATGTCCATAAACACACCAGCCAGCTGGTCTGCGCATGCTCTGAGGGATGCCGTCTGGACTGGCAGCCTTGCGAGGGTTAACACGTTTAAATGTTTTACTCACGTTGGCCACGGGGAAGGAGAGCCAACAGGCTTTGGTAGTGGGCCGTGTCAGTGGCACTGTATTGTCCTCAAAACGAGCAAAGAAGTTGTTTAATTTGTCTGGGAGCAAGACGTTGATGTCCGCGACGGGGCTGGTTTTCTTTTTGTAATCCGTGATTGACTGTAGACCCTGCCACATACGTCTCGTGTTTGAATTGTGACTCGACTTTCTCTATACTGACACTTTTGTTGTTTGATTGCCTTGTGGAAGGAATAGCTGCACTGTTTGTATACAGTCATGTTTCCGGTCGCCTTGCCATGATTAAAAGCGGTGGTTCGCGCTTTCACATTTGCGCCAATGCTGCCATTAATCCACGGTTTCTGGTTTGGGAAGGTTTTAATCGTCACAGCGGGTACGACATCTCCGATGCACTTGCTAATAAACTCGCTCACCGAGTCAGTGTATACATCAATGTTGTCTGAGGCTATCCGGAACATAACCCAGTCCACATGATCGAAGCAATCCGATTGGTCAGACCAGCGTTGTATTGACCTGAGCATGGGCGTTTCCTGTTTTAGTTTCTGTCTATAGGCTGGGAACAACAAATGGATTCATGGTCAGATTTGCCGAAGGCAGGGCGCGGGAGGGCTTTGTATGCATCGCGGAAGTTCGAGTAGCAGTGATCCTGAATATTCAGAATAAAGAAAGCGCCAGAATTGTGATGTTAAAAAGATAACCTTATGTCCGTTTCTATTTATTACTACAGGTATATAATAGCACATTTAAACTATCTAATATCAAAAGAACATGTCATACCATGTTAGGTAACAAATCCGTTCAAGTATTTTCACTTTTGGTAAAGGTTTATTATTTTTTGTGTCAAACCAAGTGAACGTGATGAACTATTTTAAAAGTCACACAGATAGAAACTTTGGGGTTGTCTGAATGGATGTACATAATTTCTTCAAGGTAATTTTTTTATAAAAAAATCTATTTATTTGAGATTTCTGAGTTGTTTTTTTTTGGCATGTTATTGGTTTTGTGTGAAATTCACGAGCTGGTAACATGGCTGGGCCCACTCTGTCAGCGTCAACAGACTTATCTGTAAATGTGTGTGAACGGGAATTACAATTGGTTTTTGATGTGAAATACAGTGAAGACGAGGTTAAAACAAACTGTAACCTTGTACTAAATGTTTTTGTCATTCATGCAATTGTGAATTTGGGACATCTACTTTTGATTAAGTTCACTTACGTTGTGTAGCATAGCTAATTTTAAAGCGTGTACTTTGTCTAATTTGAATGAATTCATGTTTTGTTGTCAATGCTTACCTACCTCATCTATTGAAATGAGATGGACAGGAGCTGATTACCGGCACCTCAAATTTCTACTGCTTGAGCTCATGTTCCTCTTATAGAATATTAGCTCAACCGTATTGTGGAGCTCCTGCACCTAAATATAAACAGTACCAGCACCTATTTCAGTCCAAGTCAAGCACTGAATTAGATAATTGAACAAGAAGAAATAATAATATAGACAAACTTTTTTTGTCTGTTCATTGTTACTACAGGACGACTAGAATTAAGTCTGAAGCCGGTAACATCAACAGTGACGACGAACCCAGCCTGCCTCTCTCCTTCCACACTGAGTCCAAACCTACAGTCACTGGGTCCTGATTGTGACAGTGGAGCCCAGTTTGCACTGCAGGATCCAGAGATGGCATCAGTGAAGCTGGAAGACTGCAGTCAAACACTGGAGCTGAATGTCAACATTAAAGATGAAGAAGAGGAGGAGAAGATTGGGAAATCTGTTTCTCATGGTAAGAGCAGGTTGTATCTAACTAAGTTTGTGTTATTCATTCCAACTTCCCACTGTGTATGAGAAGTTGCAGTAGAACCGTTTCATGATGAACTGTTTCCATGAGAAGGTAGATATTATTTAATTCTACTGACACTTGCATGGTTTGACACCAGTATTGCCAGCATTTGTTTTATTCACTGAGCTATCTGGAGTGATCAGAGAGTAGACCAAAGAAGTGAAGTAGACAAACTGCTAGTGTTATAAAGTTATATGAAATTAGTCTGTGTAGTTACTAACCCTTGTGATAGTGAGTGGAGGATGATATGAAGTGAGTCTGTGTAGTTACTAACCCTTGTGATAGTGAGTGGAGGATGACACGCCCCTTTTTAGCTTTCATCTCTTACCCACTTTTAGAATAGTTTTATTCCCCTGTATTGTCCAGCCTACTGATATGAATACATATGTCACCCGGTACAGACAGAAGAGGACTGGTCACACCTTTGGGCCTGGTTCCTCTCTGCGTTTCTTCCAAGGTTCCTGCTTTCTAGGGAGTTTTTCCTTTCCACTGTGCTTCTATCACTGTGCTTCTACATTTGCATTGCTTGCTCTTTATGGATTTTAGGCTGGGTTTCTGAAAGGCACTTTGTGACAACTTATGATGTAAAAAGGGCTTCATAATATAAATTTGATTGACATGTATATCACTCCAACTGACTGGTTCTTCTGATGTTGTTCACACAGGAGACCATGTTGAGACATTCTCTACATCCAGAGAGCAACAGCAGGAAGATCACAGAGCTAAGAGGTCTCATCACTGCCCACATTGTGAGGAGATTTTCCCAATTCTATCAAAGCTAAAAATACACCTAAAAATACACACAGGAGAGAATCCGTATTCCTGTACTGACTGTGGGAAGAGTTTTTCTCGAATGAACTTCTTAAAAACACATAAACGTAGACATACAGGACTGAAGCCTTACTCCTGCTCTGAATGTGTAAAATTCTTCACAACATCAGCTGAGCTAAAAGTTCATCAGAGAACACACACAGGAGAGAAGCCTTACTCCTGCTCTGACTGTGGAAAGATTTTCTCTCAACTTGGCCCCTTAAAAAGACATGAACGTATACATACAGGAGTGAAGCCTTACTCCTGCTCTGACTGTTTAAAATGCTTCACAACATCAGCTGAGCTAAAAGTTCATCAGAGAACACACACAGGAGAGAAGCCTTACTCTTGCTCTGACTGTGGAAAGACTTTCTCTCAACTGGGCCCCTTAAAAAGACATGAACTTATACATACAGGTGTGAAGCCTTACTCCTGCACTGACTGTGGAAATTGCTTCACAACATCAGGTCAGCTAGAAGTTCATCAGAGAACACACACAGGAGAAAAACCTTACTCCTGCTCTGACTGTGGAAAGAGTTTCTCTCTACTGTTCAACTTAAAAACACATGAACGTATACATACAGGAGTGAAGCCTTACTCCTGCTCTGACTGTGTAAAATGCTTCACAACATCAACTGACCTAAAAGTTCACCAGAGAACACACACAGGAGAGAAGCCTTACTTTTGCTCTGACTGTGGAAAGACTTTCTCTCAACTGGGCACCTTAAAACAACATGAACGTATACACACAGGAGAGAAGCCTTACTCCTGCTCTGACTGTGGAAAGATTTTCTCTCAACTGGGCCCCTTAAAAAGCCACAAACTTATACATACAGGAGTGAAGCCTTACTCCTGCTCTGACTGTTTAAAATGCTTCACAACATCAACCGAGCTAAAAGTTCATCAGAGAACACACACAGGAGAGAAGCCTTACTCCTGCTCTGACTGTGGAAAGAGTTTCTCTCAACTGGTTCTCTTAAAAAGACATGAACGTATACATACAAGAGTGAAGCCTTACTCCTGCTCTGATTGTGTAAAATGCTTCACAACATCAGGTCAGCTAAAAGTTCATCAGAGAACACACACAGGAGAGAAGCCTTACTCCTGCTCTGACTGTGGAAAGAGTTTCTCTATACTGTGTAACTTAAAAACACATGAACGTATACATACAGGAGTGAAGCCTTACTCATGCTCTGACTGTGGAAAGAGTTTCTCTATACTGTGTAACTTAAAAACACATGAACGTATACATACATGAGTTGTTCCTCACCGCTGATCTGACTCTAGAAAATATTTTAAAACAGCTGAGCTAAAAGTTAATCAGAGAACAGACACAGGAGAGAAGCCTGACTTCTGCTCTTAATGTGGCAAGAGTAACTCAAGTAAAACTGAAAGTCACCAAGTAGAATACCACTTGAGTAAAAGTATTTGGTTTTAAATATACTTAAGTATCAAAACTAAAAGTATGAATCATTTCAAATCCCTTAAATTAACCTCTACGGGATGGGTGTTCCTAAAACAGGACGGTTGTTGCTAATGTGACTATAATGACATTGTATTCAACAGCTAACTTTCTGGGACATAGACATGTCTTTTATATGGGCAGAAAGCTTACATTCTTTGTTAATGTTAACTTCAGTGTCAAATTAACAGTAGCTATTACAGTGAAAAAATATCTTGCTATTGTTTGAGGAGAGTGTACAACAACTTGTATCATGGCAACTGGTTTGATACATTCACCTCTGAAGGTAAATAGTGTACCTACATTCAGTAATCTTGCTCTGATTTGTCATCCTTAGGGTCCCAGAGATAAAAATGTAGCACAGTTTTGTTTGATAAACATTTATTTTATGTTAAATGTAGGAACTGGGTTCTACATTTTTGAACCCCTGTTGTCTCTGGCTCCAGACCTACCCCGCCCGGCCGGCCATCTAGATGTGTGAAAGTTAGTGAATAAGCTAATGATCCATCATGTATGACATTCCTGGGAGTGTGTAAACTTAAATTTTTTATTAATATAGCATTTTTATATGTTCTCTATAGTTATGTACTTAAATGTATCAATTGACCAATTCAGGACATTTGGGGCGAACTCCTGGCAGACTTGATACAGTGCAGTAATGTAAATTCTTCACTGGATCAGTCAGAACCTTTGCATACAGTGCTGCCATCTGGTGGCCAAAATCTAAATTACACCTAGACTCCTATCTGAAAGTATGGCCTTTCTTGCATTTCAAAGTTCATGAAACATGATTTTTTTTTTTTGTATGATTTTACCAGATCTAATGTGTTATTCTCCTACATTCATTTCACGTTTCCTTTCAAAAGATATCAAGAATATGCATGTCTTTGCTTCAGGTGCTGAGCTACAGGCAGTAAGATTTGGGTATGTCATTTTAGGTGAAAATGTTTTAAAAAAGGGTACGATCCTTAAGAGGTTTTTAAGCGAACCAGTGAGTCTGCCAGATCAGAGGCAGTAGGGATGACCACGGATGTAATCTTGATAAGTGTGGGAATTGGACCATTTTCTGTCCTGCTAATCATATAAAATGTAACTAGTACTTTTGGGTGTCTGGGAAAATATATGGAGAAAAAGTTAAGAAATTGGGGGGAATTTAGTGAAATAAAGTAAAAGTGATTTAAAGAACTATTTAAGTACTTTACACCACTGTATGCATCCATGCCGTGTGTCAGCATTGCAGGCTGGTGGTGTGATGGTTGGGGTGTGTTTTCAGGGCACACATTGGGCCCCTTGATAAAAGTTGAGCAATGTTTGAATGCCACAGGATATCTAAACATCATTGCCAATCAGGTGCATCCCTTCATGGCAACAGTGTATCCATCTGCAAAATTATTTTTTTCAGCAGGATTATGCTACAAGGCTTGTCCAGGAATGGTTCCAAGAACATTACAGTGAATTCAGCTTACTGAATTGTTTACCCTGGCCAGAGGGATAGGGCCATAGTAGGCTAGACTATGTAGCTGCTGTTGTTAGTAGTCTACAGTTTCCATGCAATACAGCATGTCAGATTGCTAATGATTAGGTGTATAGGCTGCTACATTTAGTTTTTGCTTGTGTCTGTCAGGAGTGATGTATTATCAGGCTACCAGAGGGAAGTGGAGAGTGCGCCTTGAGCTTTGTGGGTTGGGCCCGGCCCACGGCCCATGGTCAAGAGAGACAAAGGGCCTGCAGCAGCACTCCGATGTGAAGAACTGTACAAAAATGTATGATTGTAGTACAATGAAAAAAATATAGCATGGTATTTTCATGGAATGGTAGTGAACAAAAAACAATATATGTTTTCCATCTAGGAACATAGAAGAAACTGACAGATGTGTCATAATAGCCTGGAAGTAAAGCTGCACTGGGAGACACATTTGAAATGGAATACATTGAATATATGCAGCAGGGTGGAGAAAAATCACAGTAAAACACAATTTAAATGTATTGTTGGATAGGCTGTGGTCACCATTCATGTAATACAATAAATATATACATCAGATGGTATTAGGGAGCTATTTCATAGGGTTTTCACAGGTACATTATTTACCCATTTCAATCTTATACCAACCAACCCTATGCTTGGTGTGACTGTTATGGTCAGAGCAGACCATCTGATATGCCCTTAAATATTGTAATATGCAACCTGGAATTAAAATGTAAGAGGACCAGTGCTTCTACAGTGAAACACATCTCACATCTGTGCTGTTTGAGAGAGATGTTGTTAGACTACATTGTATCATTGTTTCCTCTTCTGAGGGCACTGGTGGGGAACAACATTTCAATTCAAAGACAATGAGTCCTTCATGTTTAGCACTAAATCCACACGTTTGAATTATCTGTTTGATGATGGTGAAGGGGAGATTGAATTTACAATATACAACAGGGGTTGACAACTTGGTTTGTCCTCCAGTCAATGTGTTGCCTAACTTGTTATCAGGTTTCAGGTAAGACCCAAGTGCAGACTGTGTAGAAGTAACAATGTTTATTGTAACAACAGGGGCAGGCAAACGACAGGTCAAGGTAGGCAGGGGTCAATAATCCAGAGTAGTGGGGCCAAGGTACAGGACGGGAGGCAGGCCCAGGTCAGGCAAAGGTCGGTAATCCAGAGTAGTGGGGCCAAGGTGCAGGCAGGCCCAGGTCAGGCAAAGGTCGGTAATCCAGAGTAGAGCCAAAGGTACAGGACCACAGGCAGGGTCAGACAGGCAGGCTCGGAGTCAGGGGTCAAAACCAGGAGGGCGAGAAAAGAGAGACTGGAAAAAGCAGGAGCTGAGACACAAACCGCTGGTAGGCTTGAACAAACAGGCACAGACAGACAGAAAACACAAGTAGAAATACCCAGGTGATAAGTGGGGAAGACGGGCGACACCTGGAGTGGGGTGGAGACGAGCACAAGGACAGGTGAAACAGATCAGGGCGGGACACTTGTAGTTAGTCTGCGGGCCAGAACATAATTAGCCTATTAACAAATACCATATAGCTTTCCAATTCATAGTCCTACACAGTGAAGCTACAATACACATTTAACACGTGGTTATTGGGCTAATCAATTCAATGACCATAACATAATAATGTCCATCTGATTACAGGGCTAAAATCACCCATGTCTATATGAATAGTCCTACCTGTTCTTTTACAATATATGGTTGATTTTGCAAATACAGGCATGTTAAATGTTTTGGAAAATGAAATGTCTTGAAACTGATTTTTCTCTGAATATCTTCTTCACTCTCTCTGGAAACAAGATCTAATAGTGGCTGAGACCAAACTATTTAACAATTAAAGATTTTTATCGGTTTCGCAGAATACCTGAGGGGAAATGTCATTACCACCATGTCATAAAATTAACTATTTTAGTTGAGAAGGAAATTACAGAAGCCTATTAGGTTAACAAATGGGAAAAATCATCAATATCAATTGTAATTTAATACACCTTCGCCACAGAAATATGTACCGTGATGGTAATGACTTAGCGTTGTGGTAATGACAGAGTGTGATGGAAATGACATTTCATATAAAACAACTGATGAAAAATACCATTAAACATTTTAATGTCAAACTAGTACATGTTTAATTTGATTGAAGATATAGAACTGACCATTTTGTTCCAATTCATCCCAAAGGTGTTCGATGGGGTTGATATCAAGGCTCTGTGCGAGCCAGTCAAGGCAGCGTTCTCATGCCATCCACCAAACCCAGATTCGTCCGTCGGACTGCCAGATGGTGAAGCGTGATTCATCACTCCAATGGCGGCTAGATTTACACCACTCCAGCCAACGCTTGGCATTGTGCATGGTGATCTTATGCTTGTGTGCGGCTGCTCGGCCATGGAAACACATTTCATAAAGCTCCCGACGAAGAGTTAATTTGCGGACGTTGATTCCAGAGCGCATAAAAATCGTTCCAAATGCCTATGCTCTTCAGCACTCGGCGGTCCCATTCTGTGAGCTTGTGTGGCCTACCGATTTTATACCTGTCAGCAATGGGTGTGGCTGAAATAGCCAAATCCACTAATTTGGCCATGTAGTGTATGTCGTGAGTGGATGAATGTGCAGGTAGCCTAGTAAAGGAGCTCTTTGAAGTGATTGTTGAACAATCAGATGAAAACATCGTGACTGGTTGTGTTTATGACTCAATAAAAGGTCATACATTTTAAAAGTTAAATGACAAACCTTTAAGACTAGGCCCACAGAGATCCTATTGAATGAATATAGTTCTACGATTGTATATGTCGTTTTTATTTCTTTTTTAAATGGCCCATAACTGGAAGAAAATAATTCTACTTGAAATTAATTATTTCTCACCCTTGGTATTTACTAACCCTCGTGGTAGTTTGGAACTTGGTAGTGAGTTGTCATGTCTAAATGTTGTCATTTAACCCTAACACAGTAATAACCATAGTAAGTCACATGAATAGACATCAAAATCACTCAACCATCCTAACAGAATACAACATGTAATGGTTTTATTTAGTGTTCAATTTCAACTTAACCATGTAATTTGTTTGTCTTTTCAGGTCTTACGGCAAGTAAAAATGTATAAACTAGTACATTTAGTCATTACCACCACATTCTGTATTTACCATCACAGTTCATTATGTGGTGGTAATGACGTGTGGTGGGAATGACATTTTTACGACATTTGGTCATAAATAGCAGGGATTCTAGCATGCTAACTACAGTTGAATAGTAGCATACAATGTATCCTAAATACACATAATTAAAACAATTTTAAAAATTAACAATTTTATAGAATTATAGCCTATTTGGTAACAACCAAATAGGCTCCATGACATCCATGTGCTCCACTGTCACTATTCATATCCATGGTAACCAAGTACAAACTTAAAAAAAAAAGGTTATTGCCATGTAATTTGCTTGTTGTGGTGTTAATGACACAATACTTAGAGACGACTGTATTTTGTGTAAAAAAAAGGTATCAAATGGCTTATGCACATCTAGTATGTATATGGTTTCCCTGTATTTGACTCTTTTTAAACAGGTGCATTAAATATTTTGTAATTATCAAGACTTTTATAAGTGTAATACATAGAAGACTGTCAAAAGTCTGGGAGTGAGACAGAACAAAAACACTGATATCCAGACATGACATGCTGAAGAAATTTTAATTTAAAACAATTAAGCTGAAAAAAAAGAGTTGAAGGTTATTTTAGCATCTACTTAATGGATGTGAAATAAACAAATCTAAATTAACATTTTATCTTAAAAATCGAACCCTGAGACACAAAAGCCCGTTGTGAAGAGGGCACAACAAAACCTATTCCCCTCAGGAGACTGAAAAGATTTGGCAAAGGTCCATCAGATTCTCAAAAGGTTCTACAGCTACACCATCAAGAGCATCCTGACTGGTTGCATCACTGCCTGGTATGGCAACTGCTCGGCCTCCGACCGCAAGGCACTACAGAGGGTAGTGCGTACGGCCCAGTACATCACTAGAGCCAAGCTTCCTGCCATCCACGACCTCTATACCAGGCGGTGTCAGAGGAAGGCCCTAAAAATTGTCAAAGACTCCAGCCACCCTAGTCATAGACTGTTCTCTCTGCTACCGCACGGCAAGTGGTACCGGAGCACCAAGTCAAGGTCCAAGAGGCTTCTAAACAGCTTCTACCCCCAAGCAATAAGACTCCTGAACAGCTAATCAAATGGCTACAAAGACTATTTGCATTGCTCCCCCTTTTTATGCTGCTGCTACTGTCAGGACCCGGTGTGAGAAACAGTCACTAATAGTCGGCAGAACCCAGAAGATGAGGCAGACACAGCAGTACTAGAGACGGTGGTTTAATCAAGGTAAAAGATCTTCAGGGAAAAATATAAATCCACAACGTCAAAAGAAAAGCCAAGAGAAAAAATGGATATCCTCCAAAATACAAAGAAAATCCACAAAGTGGTAAGAACAGCAGGGAAAAAACAAACCTCAAAAGACTAATAAAAAATAAACAAGAACAAAACCAGAGTACCTCTGGAAAATCCAACAAGAGAAATATATTGTTCACAGCATGGCTGGGGCTGGGTGCTAACATACAAACACAGAGCAAAGAACTGAGGGACACTAATGGTTTAAATACCTACAAGGAAATGAGGCACAGGTGAAAACAATAACTAGAAGGGAAAAAAAACAAAAGGTTCAAAAATGCGCAATGGGGACATCTAGTGACCAAAACCAGAATAGTCCTGGCCAAAACCTGACAGCTACTCTTTGTTATTTTCTATGCATAGTCACTTTCATAACTCCACCTACATGTACATATTACCTCAATTACCTTGACTAACCGGTTCCCCGAACATTGACTCTGTACCAGACCAGTACCCCCTGCTATTGTTATTTTACTGCTGCTCTTTAATTAAAAAAATATCTTCCTAAAACTGCATTGTTGGTTAAGGGCTTGTAAGTAAGCATTTCACTGTAAGGTCTACTACACCTGTTGTATTCGGCGCATGTGACATAAAATTGGATTCGATCACCCATATTCATCATATTTCTCCAATTTCAAACCAGTGTGTCTTGTTTGTAACGAGACTGTCACTGTTTGCAAAGAGTTCAATCTGAGATGTCATTATGAATCTAAGCATGGTACGTTCAGAAGTAGATGTTCCACCCCAGACATGAAGCTGAAGTCTGATGCAGAAAGGAAGGTGGGCCTAAGGAGTGAACACACAGCTTTACAGTGGCGATTTTAGCATGTACATATTGTTATTTAACCTTAACTAGGCGGTTCTTATCGATTTACACAAATCCACAAGGAGTCAGTAGAAACCATATTTGTTTAAGCAAGTCAGCCATATCAGATATGTTTTTTAAAAAGGCAGTAAATGAGGCCAAATTAACTGCCAGACGAGGCTCCTGTGGTTGATAGCCAGGTGCAGCGGTGGTAAGGATTCACTCCATGGTGCTGAAAGGAAAGTTCAATCATTATGCTGGACTAAAATTCTGTAACAAATGCTTTATTTGAGCTGTTCTGGCCATAATATGGACTTGGTATTTTACCAAATCTTCTGTATACCACCCAGTGGCGTAGCTTCAGCCGGTGCGGTTGCACCAGGGCCCACGTCGTACATGAGCCCGGTGACGGGCCGGATCTAAGGAGCCACAGGCCCCCTATGTAATTTGAATCCCGCCCTACCATGGCCAATTATTAATTGTTGACACGAGTCCATCACGCCCACGATTTAACGAGAAGATCTTTCTTTAACGTAGGCTATATGATAAATGATCCCACTGATGGTTTCACCAACAAAATGTTTTTTTGTCACTACATAAGTCATGCTATTTCAGTGTATTGATGACAGTAAATCTAATTAATTTCCTAAATAAATCATATTATTCAATAGTTTCAATATCATATTAAGATAATGAAATGCATTCTGGGATTCATTGTGCAAATACTCTCCAAAGTGTTGTTGTTTCCGTCGTTTTAAGCAACAGTTGAGATAGATATCAAGTGACAACGGGCGATTTAAAAAAAAATTGTGATAATCGAGAATAGAAAATTACGGATTTAAAAATCAGGAATGTATCAACACAAAAGTGGAGCCCAAAAGAGCAAGGCCAAAAATGAGAAAGCAAAGGAGGTATCAAATTAGTTAAATTAGATTCCTTTTTCAAATGCAGTTAAGTGCAGCCATTGCTAACACAAGCAATGTAGTGGGAGCAGAAGAGGATGTAGGTTTATCATCGCCAGCAGCAGCTTTTAGCGTGTCAAGTGAGCCAAGGCCGAGCTGTTCCATCATACCAGAAGAAGCTACTTTGACAGAGGAGTATACAGGTTGTCATGTATCGGCGGATATGACCCTGAGCACAAGCCAGGCCGGACAAGCTATCCCGGGTCGGGCGGGGAGGAAGAGGAGCAGGGCGAGACTAGAATCGTGGCGGCTGAGGAAACAGGTGGAAATGGGACAGACGGCCTTTTTACCTGTCCAACAGTCAGGGGGCGTTATGCAACAAATGTGGATCCAAAAGTTAAACGACACGTTATTGCATTAGGCTCGTGTAAGCCTACTGGCCCATTCCCAAGAGATGACGAAAGGCGGTGTTTTTCCGAGTCGTATTACACCACTACAACCAAGGCTGGAATCAAATGACCACGTACATGGCTATGTTATTCGGCCAAGCCAGATTGTACGTATTGTGAGTCTTGCTGGCTGTTCAGAGATCAGAGAGCCCCTTTCTTCTCTGAAGCGTGGGTGAATGGAGTGAGAGATTGGCGCCATCTAACACCCAAAATAGCATGTTATGAGACATCCCAGATTCACATGAGTGCCTGTTTGGTATATGAGCAATGGAAGCTCAATGGCACTATTGACGCAGAAATGGAGAGAGGCGTGCGTAACGCAGCAAACAGTTCAACAGTATGATACCTTCTTCGAGTATAGCATGAAAAGATGGTCAATGTTGCGTGGTAAATTTGATTTTGCATCAGAAAATGTAACTCTAAAACGACTGTGTCCCACCCGCTGGTCATCTAGATATGAGTCCCTTGCCGCCCTGAGATACAGATATGTGGACGTAATGAAGGCCCTCACCAAGATTGTGCTTTTAAGTGACGAGATGGATGATGCAGCAGCACTTACATTTTAGTCGTTCTGCAGACAAAGGTTTTAGAAAATGTGAACGTCGTCTCCAAAATGCTACAGGCCAAAGACGCAGACCTGCACAGGGCAGTTAGCCTAGTCAAGGACATTATAGAGGTCCTGTCCGGATTCCGACAGGATTTTGAGAAGGCAAAAGTCACTGCAAAGACCCTTGCTGACAAATAGGGAGCTCAAAACGCATTTGAAGACACTCGGAGAAGGAAGGAAGGCTCTTCGCTGGCCATGGCAGAACACTGACATTCCTGTCTTGCAGGAAATCACGCACAGAACGAGCAGTATGGCTGGTGGCAGTGTCATGCTGGAGGGTCATGTCAGGATGAGCCTGCAGGAAGGGTACCACATGAGGAAGGAGGATGTCTTTCCTGTAACGCACAGCGTTGAGATTGCCTGCAATGACAACAAGCTCAGTCCGATGATGCTGTGACAGACCGCCCCAGACCAATGACGAACCCTCCAGCTCCATATCGATCCCGTTTCAGAGTACAGGCCTCGGTATAACGCTCATTCCTTCGACGATAAACGCAAATCAGACCATCACCCCTGGTGAGACAAAACCGCGACTCGTCAGTGAAGAGCACTTTTTGCCAGTCCTGTCTGGTCCAGTGACGGTGGGTTTGTGCCCATAGGCAACGTTGTTGCCGGTGATATCTGGTGAGGACCTGCCTTACAACAGGCCTACAAGCCCTCAGTCCAGCCTCTCTTAGCCTATTGCGGACAGTCTGAGCACTGATGGAGGGATTGTGCATTCCTGGTGTAACTCGGGCAGTTTTTGTTGCCATCCTGTACCTGTCCCGCAGGTGTGATGTTCGGATGTACTGATCCTGTGCAGGTGTTGTTACACGTGCTCTGCCACTGCGAGGATGATCAGCTGTCCGTCTTGTCTCCCTGTAGCGCTGTCTTAGGCGTCTCACAGTACGGATATAGCAATTTATTGCCCTGGCCACATCTGCAGTCCTCATGCCTCCTTGCAGCATGCCTAAGGCACATTCACGCAGATGAGCAGGGACCCTGGGCATCTTTCTTTTGGTGTTTTTCAGAGACAGTAGAAAGGCCTCTTTAGTGTCCTAAATGTTCATAACTGTGACCTTAATTGCCTACCATCTGTAAGCTGTTAGTATCTTAAACAGGTGCATGTTCATTAATTGTTTATGGTTCATTGAACAAGCATGGGAAACAGTGTTTTACTTCTTATGGCTGGGGCAGTATTGAGTAGCTTGGATGAATAAGGTGCCCAGAGTAAACTGCCTGCTACTTAGTCCTAGAAGCTAAGATATGCATATTATTAGTAGATTTGGATAGAAAACACTGAAGTTTCTAAAACTGTTTGTATGATGTCTGTGAGTATAACAGAACTCATATGGCAGGCAAAAACCTGAGAAAAAATCCAACCAGGAAGTGGGAAATCTGAAGTTTGTAGGTTTGCCTATCCAATATAGTGTCTATGGGGTCATATTGCACTTCCTAAGGGTTCCACTAGATGTCAACAGTCTTTAGAACCTTGTTTCATGCTTCTACTGTGAAGGATGAGGGAATTAGAGCTGATTGAGTCAGGAGTCTGGCAGAGTGCCACGAGCTCACGTTTCTAAAGACTAAGGAATTCTCCGGTTGAAGCATTATTGAAGATTTATGTTAAAAACATCCTAAAGATTGATTCTATACATCGTTTGACATGTTTCTACGAACTGTAATGGAATTTTTTGACTTTTTGTCTGGCCTGCGCGTCATGAATTTGGATTTTTGAACTAAACACGCGAACAAAAAGGAGGTATTTGGACATCAATTATGGACTTTATCGAACAAAACAAACATTTATTGTGGAACTGGGATTCCTGGGAGTGCATTCTGATGAAGATCAAAGGTAAAGTGAATATTTATAATGCTATTTCTGACTTCTGTTGACTCCACAACATGGCGGGTACCTGTATGGCTTGTTTTTGTGTCTGAGCGCCGTACTCAGATTATTGCATGGTGTGCTTTTTCCGTAAAGTTTTTTTGAAATCTGACACAGCGGTTGCATTAAGGAGAAGTTTATCTAAAGTTCCATGTATAATATTTGTATCTTTTATCAATGTTTATTATGAGTATTTCTGTAAATTGATGTGGCTCTCTGCAAAATCACAGGATGTTTTGGAGGCAAAACATTACTGAACATAACGCACCAATGTAAACTAAGATTTTTGGATATAAATATGAACTTTATCGAACAAAACATACATGTATTGTGTAACATGAAGTCCTATGAGTGTCATCTGATGAAGATCATCAAAGGTTAGTGATTAATTCTATCTCTATTTCTGCTTTTTGTGACTCCTCTCTTTGGCTGGAAAAATGGCTGTGTTTTTCTGTGACTAGGTACTGACCTAACATAATCAGATGGTGTGCTTTCGTCGTAAAGCCTTTTTGAAATCGGACACTGTGGTGGGATTAACAACAAGTTTATCTTTAAAATGGTTGTATGTTTGAGGAATTTTAATTATGAGATTTCTGTTGTTTGAATTTGGCGCCCTGCACTGTCACTGGCTGTTGTCATATTGATCCTGTTAACGGGATCTCAGCCGTAAGAAGTTAAACCCTTTACAATGAAGATCTGTGAAGTTATTTGGATTTTTAGGAAATATCTTTGAAAGACAAGGTCCTGAAAAAGGGACTTTTTTTTGTTGTTGCTGAGTTTAGATGAACTCTAATCATCCTTCTGGAAATTAGACTTTTAAAATCTAGACTAGGACAAGTCTGAGACTATTTTAAACTGTGTCTGAGATAAGCCATTTCAGTTATTAGTTTAAAAGTGCAATTTATTCTAGGATTAGGCTCAATCTGTGTACGCAGAACTGCACCATAGAGTTTACTAGATGAATGAAGTGACGATCCATTCAGACCAGCCTTACTGATTGAACTTTCGTAACTACATTTGTGCAGTTGGAAGTTCTTCAGGGATGTGTAATGTCAGAATTCAACATAGCAACAGACTGGGTCATAACTTATGGAGGTCTAATTTATGACTATAATATATAGCTAGAACCTGGTTTTACCATGAATAACAGATTTCCCAATCTTCTCCTTCATCTTTAATGTTGACATTCAGCTCCAGTTTTTGACTGCAGTCTTCCAGCTTCAGTGATGCCATCTCTGGATCCTGCAGTGCAAACTGGGCTCCACTGTCACAATCAGGACCCAGTGACTGTAGGTTTGGACTCAGTGTGGAAGGAGAGAGGCAGTCTGGGTTTGTACTCACTAGTAATCTGGAAACTCTGGATAGGATGCTAGTCCAAAAGTCTGAGCTCAACTTCCTGGTCCTCCCCTGTGCATTCCACACCCCCTCTCATTGTACTGTGATGGCCCACGTCTACCACAACCTTTCCTATTGTGTTCGTAAGTACCACAGCATTTTAGGAATTGTTCAAAATGTGTTCATGTAAATGAACACATTTTGAACAATTCCCATGAACACATTTTGAACAATTCCTAAAATGCTGTGGTGATTACTAACACAATAGGAAAGGTTGTGGTAGACGTGGGCCATCACAGGTGAGTTCACAGCTCTTCCACTCTGAACAATGGGGCATGGAAAGGGTAATGCAAGCTTCCTCTCTGGTTCCATTCCCCAATAGTAAGTGGATCATACTTGAATTGTGGTAGTAATATAGTCTCTGGACTTTTGCACCATAGAAAACACTTTAAAATGATTTACAAAATAATCCATTTGTTTTATTTCACTTTTATTTTAATATGAAAGTAGGCTAGCTAATTGGCATGTAGAGGTGTAGTGATGTATTGAGTAGATACATAGACATTTAAATTAGTTTGAATGACATCAATTAAACAAACACCTTTTCTGTATAGATAACCCATAGGCTGAGCAGTAGAATGTAGAATATTTATTTCATTAGAGGATCAATCAAGTTCAATACAGTTATTCAAATACATTCATCATCAATGACGAAAATAATACATCTAGTTTGAAAAGACAATTTAATAAACAGTTTCAAAGTATGTATATCATTAAAACATAAGTCGCTTAGGGAGAGATCAAAATGGACAATTGTTACCTGGAGAAAAATGAGGGAGCGTTTAGTAACTTGTAAATTTAGTTCAGGGCAGGGTCATGTAATTTGGAATCAATTAAATGTCATATTGCTCAGGGTTTGAGAATGAGTTGCTTATTGTATCTCATGACGCCTCTCATCCCTGATTCTCTGCTGGGTGAGCAATATCAAGTGTGCCACGTGTGGTCTCAATAAAAGGATTGTTAAATTCTGAACGAACAGAGTAGAAACTCAGATGGACAACTAGTAAAAGCACAAACCAGATTTATTCAACCCGCTGGACGCTTCAGATGCAAATACAAGCACATCATTATACCTTCCAACTAGGCCGAGTCAACGCTCACCCCCTCTAAGATAATCAGTCTGTATTGATAAGAGGACCTACGTCTGTTCCTCTTACTGGTATTGTTTTGGCCCTGACTGAGTCCAGAGCAGCGTGAGGTGTGTGAGATAGAACTGTGGTTAGTGTCGTTGGGGTGGGCCCCAAATGATTCTGCCATTATTCAATACATAGCCTATAATATATAGGCTACTGCACATGACACACAGAAAAACATAAAAGCCCATAGATGTAGCTATGCTCTTTTGGGTAAATACATGAAACTAGCTCCAGTAGGCTAATCTTTGAGTGTGAGCTGTATTATATTGTATTATCTGGACTGGAATTACTCACCTCTTTCATTCCATGAACTGTGGAGAGAACATGCCAATCTGGTGCAGGACATGCAGCCTACAAAGTTACAATTATAAGCTAGCAAATGTGATAATCATTTTGAAATATAATAGGGCCTATTTTACATTTGTATAATTAGTAGGCGGAAGCATATGGATTCATAATATTTCCCCTAATGTTATTAGCCAACCTCCTTTTTCTACGGTTGCTTCATTCCTTCCTGACTTTCAACAGTTAAATGAAATAAGTTCTGTTGTCTTCATCTTTATTATTGTAATGACATGCTTGAATAATATAGGACTAAAATAAGATAATATGACTACAATAATATAGGACTACAATATGATAATATGACTACAATAATATAGGACTACAATATGATAATATGACTACAATAATATAGGACTACAATAAGATAATATGACTACAATAATATAGGACTACAATAAGATAATATGACTACAATAATATAGGACTACAATAAGATAATATGACTACAATAATATAGGACTACAATAATATAATATGACTACAATAATATAGGACTACAATAATATAGGACTACAATAAGATAATATGACTACAATAATATAGGACTACAATAATATAATATGACTACAATAATATAGGACTACAATAATATAGGACTACAATAAGATGCAGACGGCTTTCTCTTTACGAAGATTGAATGGTTATGGGTCTGAATCAATAACTGCTATATTCTACCACCATTGAGCGTTCACTCTTTCAAACTAACCGTGAGTTCTATTGGCTGCTGTATACTTAATATTCAGCAAAAAAAAGAGCTTGCTTCTCTTCCAATAGTCTGTTAGTAGAAGAAATGCGAGTCTAAGAGCTAAGGAGGGTTTAAGGAGGCCAGCAGAGCACAGGTGCAGAGACAGAGGCTATAAGTTATCTTATTATGCATAACCCATCATTAATCTTAATACTGCGTTGACTTTATTATCTGAGAGGTAGGCTACCACATCACATACATATATACACACACACAGTGCATATGGAAAGTATTCAGACACCTTGACTTTTTCCACATTTTGTTACGTTACGTAATCTACACACAATACCTCATAATGACAAAGCAAAAATTGGTTTTTAGAAATGTTTGCAAAAAAAACATTATATACTTATATAAAGTCTTAAGACCCTTTACTATGTTGAAGCACCATCGGCAGCGATTACAACCTCGAGTCTTCCTGGTTATGACGCTACAAGCTTGGCACACCTGTATTTGGTGAGTTTCTCCCATTCTTATCTGCAGATCCTCTCAAGCTCCGTCAGGTTGGATGGGGAGCTTCGCAGCACAGCTATTTTCAGGTCTCTCTAGAGATGCACTGGCTGGGCCATTCAAGGACATTAAAACTTGTTCTGAAGCCACTCCTGTGTTGTCCTGTTGGAAGGTGATCCTTCGCCCCAGTCGGAGGTCCTGAGCCCTCTGGAGCAGGTTTTCATCAAGGATCTCTGTACTTTTCTTTGTTCATCTTTCCCTCGATCCTGACTAGTCTCCCAGTCCCTGCCGCTGAAAAACATCCCCACAGCATGATGATGCCACCACCATGCTTCACCGTAGGGAGGGTGCCAGGTTTCCTCCAGACGTGAAGCTTGGCATTCAGGCCAAAGAGTTCAATCTTGGTTTCTTCAGACCAAAGAATCTTGTTTCTCATGGTCGGAGAGTCCTTTAGGTGCCTTTTGGCAAACTCCAAGCGGGCTGTCATGTGCCTTTTACTGAGGAGTGGCTTCTGTCTGGCCACCATTTAGGCCTGATTGGTGGAGTGCTGCAGAGATGGTTGTCCGTCTGGAAGGTTCTCTCATCTCCACAGAGGAACTCTGGAGCTCTGTCAGAGTGACCATTGGGTTCTTGGTCACCTCCTTGACAAAGGTCCTTCTCCCCTGATATCTCAGTTTGGCCGGGCGGCCAGCTCGGCCATAAACTTGATACTTGTAACCTCAAATTTTTTGAGAAAATGGCCTTTGAATGTTTTGGTACCTACTGTAGAGCTCTTCTTTGCCTACACCCATTCAGCATCGTTCACACCCTCTTAAGCTTTAGCCCCACAGCTAACTGGCTAACATTGGCTTGCTTGCTAGCTACTTCCAGACACAAATGAGAGGACACCCCACTGACCATTTTACTCTCCCTAGCAGAGCTGGTTAGGCTGTTGTCATGTTATCCAGAGCGTTGGTGACTAACTGTGCTGCTGGCAAGAATTTATTTACACTTTTTTGCAGACGTTTACCGACACCGGCCATATTCAACTGGTGTTGAGCGTTCATAAATTCATCAGTTATTCTGCGCCCTGGCATACTCAGACTGAATTTACAAATGCAACTGAAATGGTTACTTGCATAGTGGAGTCTTTTGTTAAGACATGTAGCTAGGTAAACAATTAACCATAATCCCAACTCATAACGTTACTACCCTGCATGAATCTGCAGGTAGCTAACCAACCAGGTTCAATGTTAGCTAGCTAACATTAGGCTATAACTAGCAAAGCAAATGGCTCTGCGATACGAATAATAAGATCATACAAGTAATGTAAGCTAGCGAGCCAGCCAGCTAACGTTAGCGAGTTAGCTCACAGTACACTTTAGCTTGAAATGAAACCACTGTCAAAATTAGAAACGTGTACTATCTGAAAGTCTAGCTAGCTACATTATGCGTCTCCCTGTCACAGATGCCATGTTGCCCTTAGTTTGAAGATGTAATTTTTCATCTAAGGAGATGTTTTCTCCATCTCCTTAGCTATCATACTCTAATTCCACTGATTTCAAAACTCGGTCCTCCAGAAAGGTGGAGAGCAACACGTATGCAGAAGTACTATGCAATACATTTTTTTGTACAAATGTGTTAGACAGGATTACCTACACATACTGACCAGCTCAAATAGACAGAAGCGTGCTATATGGCAGACCAATACAAACTCATCTCTAGGCATGTCCAGCCCACTCATTATCTCAGCCAATCATGGCTAGCTGGAAGGTTGCTGGCTTTTTCTGTGGCTAAACCAACTAGGCTCGTAATTCAAACAAATGTATTTACAGATGGCATTAGACTATACTAAAGCAAAAAAAAATTGCACGGCTGTGCTGCGGTCATAGGTGAGAGTACCGTAGATCAGCACAGCTGTGTTAAAAAAAATGTTTTTTTTATTCACAACCTCTAGTGTACATTTGCTTTTATACAATAGGTTACCAATTAAATTTTAAAAACAGGCCAAACAGTGCAGCTAGAATAAGAGCAAAGTAGCTGCATTTGCATTTGTTTAAGCTATTTTGGATTTCGCATGGCATAGAAAATGTGCTCTCTGGTCAGGACACTGTTCAGAGAAGCTAGCCATATACACAGCAAACACAATCATTTCAAACTGACGCTGGTAACACAGCAAACTAGCTGCATTTCATGTTGTTTTACCTGTGTTTCTATCAACATTTCTTTGTATATATTCATAAAAATCTATTGCTGATTCATGATTTTGATTGGCTGAGCAAAGATGTCCGTTCATTCTATTGGATAGTTTGCCAGAGACTCAATCCAGTCAAAGTATTTTTATTCTGTATCTATGGACGCCACCAAGTCGTTTGTTATCCCTTGCTTGTTTGCTAGCTAGCCAACTACGGCTAACAGTCACGTGAAACCGTGTAGCTAGAATAACAGCGAAGTAGCTGCATTTCATTTATTTTTTACTTGTTTTTCTATTGACATGTCTTTATATATATAACTGCCAAAAACTGATCATCACACCATCTCTATCTCATACATGTTGTCTACTTGCTCATTCCCACAGAAAACTAGAGGGAAGCAGTACTACCCAGTCAACCATCAGACTCCATTGTTTCAACAAGAGAAACCTAAGAGGGTAATCAACGCTAAGAGCCAATCCAAAGTCATCTCAATATCTTTGCGGTAGAAGCTAACAAAACACACCAAAACTGACAAGATGCACACTGATCAGTAAAGAGAGGCTAACATTCTGTAACTCTCCCTTTCCTCTGCACGGTTCTCACAGTGAGAAACAATAGGATTACAATAGTGTTCTACACTTTCTTAATTTGATCCAATTCACTTACCACTTCTTTTATGAGAATTAAGTGATGGAGTGACTTCAATCTTAGCTGGTCTGAGAGAACTGATGAAGCT
Source organism: Salvelinus fontinalis (assembly GCF_029448725.1). NCBI lineage: Eukaryota > Metazoa > Chordata > Actinopteri > Salmoniformes > Salmonidae > Salvelinus > Salvelinus fontinalis. Next base: position 64,356,234 of record NC_074671.1, on the reverse strand, counting down.
TCTCTCCTTTTGTTACCAAAAAAGGATACTTTAAAACAGGGGTCCATTGTCAATCCACCGAAAACCTAAGATTTTAATCTTGTGTGAATCCGTTGGTGTGCTTCTCTCCTGTGTGTGTTTTCTGATGAACTGTCAGAGCACTTGATGTTGTGAAGCATTTACCACAGTCAGAACAAGAGTAAGGCTTCTCTCCCGTATGTATACGATGGTGTGTTTGTAAGTTTCCCAGTCGAGAGTAACTCCCCCCACAGTCAGAGCAGGAGTAAGGCTTCTCTCCTGTGTGCACTCTCTGATGAACTGTCAGAGCACTTGATGTTGTGAAACTCTTCCCACATTCAGAGCAGGGGTAAGGCTTCTCTCCTGTGTGTATACGTTGGTGTTTCTTTAAGCTGCTGTGTCGAGAGAAATCCTTTCCACAGTCAGAGCAGAAGTAAGGCTTCTCTCCTGTGTGTATACGTTGGTGTGATTTCAAGCTGTCCTGTAGAGAGAAACTCGTCCCACATTCGGAGCAGAAGTAAGGCTTCTCTCCTGTGTGTATACGTTTGTGTTTCTTTAAGCTGCTGTGTTGAGAGAAACTCTCCCCACAGTCAGAGCAAGAGTAAGGCTTCTCTCCTGTATGTATACGCTGGTGACATTTTAATGTATCAATTTGGGTGAAACAATTCCCACAGTCAGAGCAGAAGTAAGGCTTCTCTCCTGTATGTATTCGCTGGTGACTATTTAACTTATCCAATTGGGAGAAACTCTTTTCACAGTCCGAGCAGGAATAAGGCTTTTCTCCTGTATGTAAACGTTGGTGTTTTTTTAAGTTGCTCTGTTGAGAGAACCTCTTCCCACAGTCAGAGCAGGAGTAAGGCTTTTCTCCTGTATGTATACGTTCATGTGCTTTTAAGGTATCCAATAGGGAGAAACTCTTCCCACAGTCAGAGCAGAAGTAAGGCTTCTCTCCTGTGTGTATATGTTGGTGTTTTTTTAAACTGCTCAGTTGAGAGAATCTCCCCCCACAGTCAGAGCAGGAAAAAGGCTTCTCTCCTGTGTGTGTTCTCTGGTGAACTGTTAGGTCAGATGATGTTGTGAAGCATTTTTCACAGTCAGAGCAAGAGTAGGGCTTCTCTCCTGTGTGTATTTGTTGGTGTCTTTTTAAGTGGCTCCGTCGAGAGAATCTCCCCCCACAGTCAGAGCAGGAGTAAGGCTTCTCTCCTGTGTGTATTTTTAGGTGTATTTTTAGCTTTGATAGAAATGGGAAAATCTCCTCACAATGTGGGCAGTGGTGAGACCTATTAGCTCTGTGATCTTCCTGCTGTTGCTCTCTGGATGTAGAGAATGTCTCAATGTGACCTGTGTGAACAGTATCAGAAGAAAAAAGTCAGTGGTACAAAATATTATGAACACCTGCTCTTTCCATGACAGACTGACCAGGTGACAGCTATCATCCCTTATTGATGTCACTTGTTAAATCCAACCAGGAAGTGGGAAATCTGAGGTTTGTAGTTTCATTTAAGTGATTGCCAATCCAATATGCTGTGTCTATGGGGACAGATTGCCCCCCTTCCAACAGATGTCAACAGTCTTTAGAAAGTTGTTTGAGGCTTCTATTGTAGAAGGGGGTCGAATAAGAGCTGTTTCAACAAATGGACTAGGCTGAGGCCAATGAGTTGTTTACTGCGTGGTCACGCGGGCGCGCCGTTCCTTCTTTTTCCTCTGTAATGAATACGCTATTGCCCGGTTGGAATATTATTGAAGATTTATTATAAAAAGACCCTAAAGATTGATTGAAAACATCGTTTGACATGTTTCTACAAACTGTAATGGAACTCTTTTGACTTTTCGTCTGGATTTTGCGCTCGCGCATTGTGCCTTTGGAATAGTGAACTAAACGGGGGAACAAAACGGAGGTATTTGGACATAAATATGGACGTAATCGAACACAACGAACATTTATTGTGGCAGTGGGAGTCCTGGGAGTGCATTCCGACGAAGATCAGCAAAGGTAAGTGAAGATTTATAATGCTATTTCTGACTTTTGTTGACTCCACAATTTGGCGGGTAACTGTATGGCTTGCTTTTGTGGCTGAACGCTGTACTCAGATTATTGAATATTGTGCTTTTGCCGTAAAGCTTTTTTGAAATCTGACACAGCGGTTGCGTTAAGAACAAGTTCATCTTTAAGTCTATGTAAAACATGTATCTTTCATCAAAGTTTATGATGAGTATTTCTGTTATTTGATGTGGCTCTCTGCAATTTCTCCGGATGTTTTGGAGGCATTTCTGAACATGGCGCCAATGTAAACTGAGGTTTTTGGATATAAATATGAACTTTATCGAACAAAACATACATGTATTGTGTAACATTGAGTCCTGGGAGTGTCATCTGATGAAGATCGTCAAAGGTTAGTGATTAATTGTATCTATATTTCTGCTTTTTGTGACATCTCTCTTTGGTTGGAAAATGGCTGAATGCTTTCTGTGACTAGGCGCTGTCCTAACATAATGATATGTTGTGCTTTAGCCGTAAAGCCTTTTTGAAATCGGACACTGTGGTTGGATTAACAAGAAGGGTATCTTTAAAATGGTGTAAAATACTTGTATGTTTGAGGAATTTTAATTATGAGATTTCTGTTGTTTTGAATTTGGTGCCCTGCAATTTCACTGGCTGATGGCGAGGTGGGACGCTAGCGTCCCGAATGATCCCAGAGAGGTTAACTTCTTGAGAATACAGGGGGTGCTATTTTCCCATTAGCATAATTTGCTCTACAGATTAAACTGCCTCTTATTCAATTATTGCTCTTACTATATGCATATAAATAATACCATTGGAAAGAAAACAATCTCTAGTTTCTAAAACCGTTTCAATTTTGTCTCTGAGTGATACAGAAGTCATTTGACAGCACTTTCCATGACCAAGAAGAAAAAAGCAAGATGTGTATGCCAGCTTCAACGCTCTGCCTATATATGGTCGTGCCCCCTATGACCCGAAACACACCTCATTGGCCTTCCTCTGGGTGTCAAGAGCACGTCAGAGGAAAAATATCTTGTTTATCTGGGACTGACGTGAAATGAGAGCTAATTCTTTGGCGTGACCGACAACTTCCGGTTGTCTAAATCGTGCAACTTCTAGCTGCGATTGTCTTCTTTTGTGCGGCCATTATGGATGAAAACTATCTCCGTCTCGAAGTTTGTTTGATACATGTGACCAGATCATCGTAATGTATGTTTTTTCAATATAGTTTAATCAGATTATTTGAATTTTTTCGGGAGTTTTGTGGTGTTCCATTGTCTGAATTTATTTACGTTTGAGATCCGTGCCACTCGACCGGTACCTGTGCTAAATGGAGTGGGCAAGGAACAATTCTGAACGGAACCAACGACTCATCTTGACAAAGGACACTTTGATCAACATTCTGATGAAAGATCAGCCATAGTAAGACCCAATTTACGATGTTATATCATATCTGTTGTGCATGTGAACTGGCCGTGGGCGCCTAGCCGAATCTGCCTGGTATAGCTATGCTAATTTAGCGCTACATTTTGTTTTCGTTATAAAACATTTCATAAATCTGAAATATTGTTTGGATTCACCAGATGTTGGGCTTTCAATATCTGTACGCTGTGTATTTTTCTGAAATGTTTTAAGATGAGTAATTCGTTATATGACGTTGGTCTCTGTAATTGTTCTGGCTGGGTCAGCACTATTTCAGATTGCAGCTGCAATGTAGAACTGTGATTTATACCTGAAAAATGCACATTTTTCCCAAAAAAAACTATGCTATACCATAAATATGTTATCAGACTGTCATCTTATGAAGTTGTTTCTTGGTTAGTGGCTATATATATTTTTATTTAGTCGAATTAGTGATAGCTACTGACGCAGGAAAAAGCTGTTGGGAGTAAAAATATCGTGTCCTTTGCTAACGTGGTTAGCTAATAGATTTACATATTGTGTCTTCCCTGTAAAACATTTTAAAAATCTGAAATGGTGGCTTTATTCACAAGACCTGTATCTTTCATCTGGTGTCTTAGACTTGTGATTTAATGATATTTAGATGCTACAAGTTACTTGTGACGCTATGCTAGCTATGCTACTCAGTGGGGTGGGGGGTGGGGGGTGCTACCGGATCAGGGTTGGTGACTCGTGAGAAGTTAAAGAAAGATTTTTAAGACTTGAGAGAATTTGGATTGAATGTCTGCCATTTATTTTTTAATTTTGCCTTTATTTAACTAGGCAAGTCAGTTAAGAACAAATTCTTATTTTCAATGACGGCCTAGTAACAGTGGGTTAACTGCCTGTTCAGGGGCAGAACGACAGATTTGTCGGCTCGGGGATGTAAACTTGCAACCTTTCTTTTACTAGTCCAACGCTCTAACCACTAGGCTACCTGGGTGAATGGGCAAGAAAACAGATTTAAGTGCCTTTGAATGGGGTATGATCATAGGTGCCAGGTGCACCGGTTTGTGTCTAGAACTGCAATGCTGCTGGGTTTTTCATGCTGAACCACCACCCAAAGGACATCCATCAAACTTGACAACTGTGGGAAGCTTTTGAGTCAACATGGGCCAGCCTCCCTGTGGAATACTTTCAACACCTTGCACAGTCCATTAGGGCACCAAGAGTAGTCTGTTCTTCCACCAATTGATTGGTCGAACTTTTTTAAACATCTATTTCTCCATATAAACATCTAAAATCACTACTTGATAGGTATAAGGCAGTTTATGCTGAGGGTGATAGACAGGCTTTAAGAGATGTACAACGTGAGATCAAAAGACATACTGGTGAACAAGGAGGCATACAAGCAAAGGGTGGAGAGGTCATTCTCCTCAGGAAACGCAAGGGTAGCCTGGCAAGAGATTAAATCCATGGCTAGTGCCCCCCACATAGGCAGCGGAAAAAACAGTGCTGACCTTGGGAGATATGAGGGCCGGGAACATGGCTAATGAACTGAATGTTTTCTTCTCTAGATTTGAATCAGACAACTTTTTGTCGGAGGTAAAACAAATGGAAGCATCATTGCAAATGTTTGAGAGAGTTGTTGTTCAACAGTCTGATGTTCTAAAGTTGTTCAGGGGATGTAACACATACAAAAGCCCAGGCAAAATAAGTGGACATGTGTTAAAGCACTGTGCTGAACAATTGGCTGGTGTTTTTACAGACATTTTCCAATCCTCACTCAACCAGCAACACGTGCCAGTATTGTGGAAAAACTCAATAATTATACCAATTGCTAAAGCATCTAATCCCTCTGTGCTGAATGACTACCGCCCTGTCGCCTTGACATCCTTAGTGCCTTCAGAAACTTGTGAAAAGTAATATTCTCAGCAGCTTCTCGACCCATTTCAGTTTGCCTATCAGCCTAGCAGAGGAGTTGACGATGCCATTCTTACCCTCCTTAACATGGTCTATAGACATGGGATTTGGCACCCTCTAGATGTTAGGGTTCTGTTTGTTGACTTTTTTCTGCCTTCAACACAATCCAGCCCTACATTCTGGCACAGAGACTCATTTGGGACTTCTCCTTAGATGGGGGGCTGGTTTTATGGCTGCTGGACTTCCTGAGCCAACGCTCACAGCGAGTCAAAATAGGTCCCCACGTGTCGGACATACGCAATACCAACACAGGCTCTCCTCAGGGATGTGTTTTGTCTCCACTCCTGTACATCTTGTACACTAATAGTTGTACTAGTTCCCATCCTGACAGACACCTCGTTAAGTTCGCTGATGACACTGCCTTGATCAGCCTGTTGCATGATGACGAGGAACATCATGGCCCGGTCCTAGATGACTTTGTAGAGTGGTGTGAGCAATCACACTTGGTCCTCAAAACCAACAAGACCAAAGAGATGTGCATAGACTTCAGGAAGTGTACAACACCTACCTCTGCAACATCTATCAGAGGTCAGAATATAGAGATTGTAGAGGAATACAAATACCTGGGTGTCCTCTTGGACAATAAGCTTCAGTGAAGTAAGTGTACAGACCTGATCTACAAAAAGAGCCAACAGAGACTGTACTCTCTCAAAAAGCGGGGATCTTTTAATGTAGACTGTACTATACTGACTCTGTTTTACAAATCTTTCATTGAGAGTATTTTAACTTTTTGTATTGTTTGTTGGTTTGGCAATGCCACTGTCAGCCAGAGAAATATGCTGAGAAGGATTATCACCACAGCAAGCAAGGTACTTGGAGTCAAACAGACAGGCCTGGATGAGATCTTTAAGGTCAGGGCCCTCCTCAAGGCTCACAAAATCATTTTAGACCCAAGCCACCCCCTGTAAAGGGACTTTGAAATACTCCCCTCTGGCCGCAGGTATAGAACACCCCTCAGCAGGAAAAACACAACTAGACAGTAATTTGTGCCAGGTGTGATATCCCTCCTAAATAGCTTGGTCTAATGTTCTTATCGACTCAGTAAGACCAGCAGGCTAGTCTTTATTATTATTATTATTTATTTTTTATGTTTAATTGGTATGTAATTGTTATGAAAGTTGTATTGTCAATTTTGTTTTGTATTTAAACGCCACTTTAAACATGTACATAACACTGCAACAAAATTTCCCCATGGGGACAATAAAGCAAGTAATATATAGACACGTGTTTTAATCAAATCAACCATATGCACTGAGCTTGTCTGATAATTATTTAATCAAACTGCGCTTAAACTAAGACACACAAATGACTAGAGGGAGTTCGACCGCAATTGATGCGATTGTGCTCAGACTTACAAAAACAAAATGACTAGCACCCGTTGTCTCTCTCTCTTCCCTGCTGCAGCGACAACCACAGAACATCAACAGTGTTCATCACACTGTCCTTGTTGCTGAAGCTGCAACATAATTACAGCCATTTCTGACTGAATGGTTCTGTTGCTGAAATCCCTCATTTGTTAAGGAAAAACATTCTCTATTCCCTCAACATTTGCTCTCTTTGTGACACATGTATACATCGCATGCACGTGACCAATAGGGCCTAACCTACAGCATATCATAATCACATCAATAAATTGGTTATAACAAACTCAGAACACAGTAACAGCAAAATAGTTGCAGAGGATGTGACAAACTCGAAACGGGAGAATGTTTACTGGTTGCTCAGGAGGTAAAAGGGAAGTCAGATGTGTGGAATAAATGTGACTAGTTGTGGAAAATACTGGAGATCAAGAAAAAGAAGGAGCAAACACTGAGTGCATATTGTGTGTTCCAAACAGGTAGATTACAACACTATTCTGACTGTTTGGAACAATGTAAACAACACTAAATAAATGATAAGCATAACCGAGTCTGTTGTAACGTTTGGTTAAGCCTTTATTACAGCATTGCAAAGATTAAAAACCAGCAGAATTTTTTTAATTGTTTATCTGACAGACTATTAAACAAACAGGTAACACAAGCAGGATGTCTTATTTCTGCAGATATACACTACCGGTAAAAAGTTTTAGAACACCTACTCATTCAAGGGTTTCTTTATTTTTTATATTTTCTACATTGTAGAATAATAGTGAAGACATAAACTATGAAATAACACATATGGAATCATGCAGTAACCCCCCAAAAAAGTGTTAAATCAAAATATATTTTATAGCCACCGTTTGACACACGTTACTGGCTCAGACCTCTGTTTTGGGAAACTAGTACCGTAAGTTTCAATATGAAAAATTATCTCAACGGGAAAAAGTATTAGCGCGATGTGCTTTATCTATTACCTAGAGCACAAGTTGACTACAGCGGTTTAAAAAGTCACTTAGCAGAATGCTATCAAATGCTAACAAGTACTAAGAAATCCTCACAGAGAAAACTAAATGCTAATGAGCGCATTGCGAACATTTTGTACAGTTTCTGACAAACTATACAAATATACAGGTAACTCAAATACGCTACTCAGTTTGCTGCACCCCCAAACGAATATTAGCCTACATGGCTCTTGATCTAGGATGGCATTCTCTGCTGTTACCAAGTGAATGCTTGATTTTATAAGAAGCTAACCACTTAGCTAGGTAGCTAACTAGCTACTAAATCAACAAACCAAATGGACAACTGCAGGACATTTAGCACATTATAGACTGTTAACTTAATAGTTGTAAGTTATCTAGCAGGCAAACATTTAGTTGTGAATTCCATACTGTAATTAGATCACCTGATGCATGATACACAACAGTGAGTGACTCACAAGGCTCCGGTCTCTTCTCATTGTGTTCTTGTAACAAACACCAGGTGACTGGGGCACTACCATAAACTACATAATAATGTGAAAGATATAATGAAGAAAACAATGTTCTTTATCTCCTAACGTATTGCAAATGTACATTAGTCATTTAGCAGACACTCTTATCCGGAGCAACTTACAGTAATGAGTGCATACATTAATACTTTTTTCATACTGGTCCCCCATGGGAATCGAACCCACAACCGTGGCGATGAGAGGACCATGATCTACCAACTGAGCTACACAGGACAGACATCTACCTTCTCATTGAAACAGTTCATCATGAAACAGTTCAACTGCAACTTTTCATGTACAGTGGGAAGATGGAATGAAAAACACAAACTTAGTTAGATAGAACCTGCTCTTACCATGAGAAACAATCTCCTCCTCCTCTTCTTCATCTTTAATGTTGACATTCTGCTCCAGTGTTTGACTGCAGTCTTCCAGCTTCACTGATGCCATCTCTGGCTCCTGCAGTGCAAACTGGGCTCCACTGTCACAATCAGGACCCAGTAACTGTAGGTTTGGACTCGGTGTGGAAGGAGAGAGGCAGGCTGGGTTTGTCCTCTCTGTTGATGTTACCGGCCTCAGACTTAATCTGAGTCGGCCTGTAGTAATAAAGAGAAACGGACTCCAAAGTTATTGTCTTGGCAGTTCAGGCACATTCTTTATTCTCAAAAAATATATATAATTTCAACAGGTCAGGTAGCTAGCCTAAGCATTGACAGCAAAACACTAATTCACATTACACACTATAAATTAGGCTACACAACGTAAATGCACTTGATCTATAGTAGATTTCCCAAATTCACATAAATGACAAAAAACATTTAGTACAAGGTTGCAGTTTGTTTTAGGCAGCTCTATGTACCATTTTACGGCAAGCGGTACCGGAGCGCCAAGTCTAGGTCAAAAAGGCTCCTTAACAGCTTAGAAGCCTAAGCCATAACACTGTTGAACAATTAATCAAATGGCTACCTGAACTATTTGCATTGACCCCACCCTAAGGTCAACGCTTGTTGTATTCAGCATGTGACAAATTTGATTCTCCTGAATAACCTTTTCTTCACTGTATTATTTCACTCAAAGACCAATAGTATTTCCCGTTCACACCAGTAACCGTTATAGATCAAGGTGGAAACTGAATGTGTCTGAATATTACTACATATGTAGAAAACGGATCATTACATTCCGCTTCAAAACAGTAGTGCGACCGTGAAATTGTCTCTTTGACGCAGACAGAGTGGGCACCGCCATTTTCCCAGCTAGTGAATTTGACACAAAACCAATAACGACATGTTAAACAAACTCCGAAATCTCAAATAAATTGATTCTTTATGAAATTACTTTGACCAAATGATGTACATCCACTCAGGCAAATCCAAAGTCTCTAACTAGCTAACGTTATGTGAATTGTACATAATTTTTATCACGTTCTTCACTCACTCAGTTTGACACAAAAAATAGAACATAAAACCTTAACGTGATAATACCTTTACGTTTTTTTATGACATGTTCTTTCGATATTAGAACGTTTAAACGTGCCATTACATACCTGTAGCAATCAATTTGAAACGGAGACAAAAGTAATCGTCTCTACTGCATAATTCTGGCACTTTCTTTGTTATGAAGAATGATGCGCGCCTGGCCGGAACTTCCTGTTCCCCCACTAAAGCCACACAGTTCCAAAACCAAGAGACACAACAACGCGAGACTTGCGAGAACGCTTGGGAATCAGACCAAGCCGGGGTTTGAGAAGTTAATGAAAGAAGTGAACAACTCTGATGCTTTTGCAGCGGCTAATGGGGATCCTAATAAATACCAAAAAGATTAGTAGGTTGATACTCTTCTTCCAACATCAATAAAACCGATTGACTTTCCTCCTTCTTTCCATCTACACACGGTTTAGTGCTCCAACCACTCCAGGAATCTTTCGCTTAAGAAGATGGACCTCAATGTCCGAGGAAACTCCAGATATAACACATTTTATACGACCTTTACATAACACATTTATTAAACTCACCAGATCATTTTCTATCAATGAATGTCGACTTAAGTCGCTTGACTGCTATGATTAAGCAATAAGGCACAACCTTGGGTATGGTATATGGGCGACATACCACGGCTAAGGGCTGTTCTTACGCAAAACGCAATGCGGAGTGCCCTGCCATATACCACAAACCCCAAGGGTGCCTTATTGCTATTATAAACTGGTTACCAACGTAATTAGAACAGTAAAAATGTTTTGTCATACCCCTGGTATATGGTCTGATATATTACGGCTTTCAGCCAATCAGCATTCAGGGCTTGAACCAGGTTTATTATTGTAAATAAATACCCTTTGCGCATGTGCATAACTATAGATAAATCCGACAGGAGAGTTTGAGTGATGAAAGCTAGCAGAGGATCTCGAAATCTCTGAGCAAGAAACATTTGGATGAAAAAAAAAAAAAAACGAATGTTAGGCTAATTTCTGGCAATTTTGCAGTTATTATGTGCCAGATTCTAAGACTACAAAGTCATTATAAATGACCCATTTGCGAGATTGACTTGTCATTTCAATAGACCTAGGCAACAGACTACAATCTGGGTTTATGTTTCTAATAAAATGTTGCCATAGTTTGCTTGGATAAAGGCAGGTAGCCTGATAGACCTACATGTCATTTCAGATAGTCTACAGTAGCCTCGACAAGATGTAGGAAAGATGGAAACTGAACGATTTAGCAGCTTGCTTACTTCAAATTTCAGGACTAATTTATTCAACATGAAAGCGAGGCAATTTCTCAATAAGAAGTGCTTGTTTCCCAATAGCCTGCTGGAATAGGCTACTGAGGGATGGGCTCATCATTTCAATCACTGAATTAAATATGAATAACATGACAAGCATATCTGAATATGCTTGTCAACAACAGCCAGTGTTTTTTAAAATTTGTTTTACCTATAGCCTAATCTGACTACTGTTACCGTCAATCTAATGCGTTCATAATCAAATTAATAAAATTTCTGTTTGAAAAAGTTAGCCTTAGCTTTCCTAACTGACTGAGTATATTGGTTCCTGACTTCCCTGAAAAGTTGGATGACGCGGTGGCTATTTGAAGCTAATGCAGAACGCCACAGGATGCTTTTGTGCTGGTCAAGGGCATTCAAGTCTGGGGTGAACCAAGGGCTATATCTGTTCTTAGTTCTACATTTTTTGAATGGGGCATGCTTATTTAAGATGGAGAGGAAAGCACTTTCAAAGAGCAACCAGGCATCCTCTACTGACGGGATGAGGTCAATATCCTTCCAGGATACCCGGGCCAGGTCGATTAGAAAGGCCTGCTCGCTGAAGTGTTTTAGGGAGCGATTGACAGTGATGAGGGGCGGTCGTTTGACCGCGGACCCATTACACACGCAGGCAATGAGGAAATTATCGCTGAGACCCTGGTTGAAGACAGTAGAGGTGTATTTAGAGGGCAAGTTGGTCAGGATGATATCTAAGAGGGTGCCCATGGTTATGGATTTAGGGTTGTACCTGGTAGGTTCCTTGATCATTTGTGTGAGATTGAGGGCATCTAGCTTAGATTATAGGACGGCCGGGGTGTTAAGCATGTCCCAGTTTAGGTCACCTAACAGTTCGAACTCTGAAGATAAATGGGGGGCAATCAATTCACATATGGTGTCCAGGGCACAGCTGGGGGCTGAAGGGGGTCAATAACAAGCGGCAACTGTGAGAGAATTGTTTCTGGAAAGGTGGAATTTTAACATCAGCACTCCATTATTGGTCAGACCAGCCATACCCAGGTGCATGCTGGTCAGCGTAATGTTTACATAGCAGGTTAAGAGAACTAACCTAGCAGGTTGGGATAATTAACATAGCAGGTTAGGATAATGAGGTTAAGGTTAGGAAAGGGGTTAGGGTTTTGCTTTCATAAAATGCTACAGTTGTCAAACAATCAACTGGTCCTGCAACAATCAAATCAGCCACACAAAACGGTCTTGAGTGGCAACAAATCTTATCAAATAGCTGATTCACTTTCCATATGCCACTTCTGTTGATCTTCCCACTTCTGTCAACATGCCCACTTTCAGACACACTCCACATATGATGTTACCCATGACTATAGCCAATGGCTGGCTGAGCAAGCTAGATTTTTCTACCCAGAGACCACTAAAGAAAATCCTGATTGGATATTTTTTTCTCTTCAGTATTAACCCTTCTCTTTCCAACACAAACTGAAGAGATGAAATCAGAAAATGATTACAATTATTGTAAAGATGAAGTACAAATTAAAACTAAATTTTATAAAAAAATATATATACATTTTTATCAAGCCTTAGCCTTCTGTGAAGGCCCGTATGGTTCCCCACTGCTTAGATCTAGATTGAGATGAAATCATCCTGACTTAAAATCTAGACTAGGACAAGTCTGAGACTATTTTAACCCATGTCTGTTTTCAATCCAATTCGCTTTATTTTTGTAATACATTACACTTGATCCTTCTTGAATAAGTACACATCCATTTCTTTTTGGTTTTCCTCTAACCGATTTTGTGCCTCTACAGTTTTCATTACCATCTACCTGCGCTGTTACTTCCTCTTTTTACTTTATTAGTCTCATCTCTTTTGACCTAAACTGCTTTTGTTTTAATGATGAGTATTCTATTGAATGGCCCCTAAAAGTACATTTGAAAGTGTCCCATACAATAAGGATATCTGCTGTACCTATGTTGTACAGAAAAAAAGTAAATTAGGAATTATTTTGTCTTAGTTAAGAACAAATTGTCATCCAATAGGCTTTGATTAAATTTCCAATATCCCCGTCCATGTGGGAATTCTGTAAGAGCTATATTGGATGACAATTTGTTGGCTATATTGGATGGTGGTCCGATCGGATTCGGTCTCCTATTAATACTTTTGATGCCAGCAAGAACAAGACTAGGAAGTAATCAAGACGGCTAGCTTGATTAAGCCTCCTCCATGTATAACTCACTAGGTCAGGGTTTTTCAACCTTCATATATCCACTAGTTCTAATGTATCCATGATCTTTGTAATCTCCTTAAGCGCTTGAGGGTGATAGTTTGTAGAATGATTTCCTTTACAATCCATTGAGGTACTTAAAACCGTATTATAATCCCCCACCATAATAATAGATTATTTCGTTGCTTGTGAGCTCAATAAATTATTACATATATTTTCGATTATTAATTATTTAAAAACAATTACTGGCAATTCTTCACCACCAGAGGTCAATGATAGCACACACTGTAATCACATGGGATTCCCGCACGGCGCGGGATTTCATTTTGAACAACGGGGAAAACAAAAATGGCAGCTCCCCCTTGTTAGCTTAGCATTTGGTGCAATGCTTATCTTCACTTGTGCGGAATCTTACTTTCCAGCACAACAAATGTCCCCTCCAACAAGAGAACAGATTTACTAAGTGACGTCTCACGTTCAACCTTTCAGCAATATTTTTTTGCGATTAACCGGAACGCGCGGAAAACACAAATACACCGTTGGTCTACTCGCACCAATGAAAACGTGAGACAGAGATAATTACTAGCTTGGTCAAGCCAATATCTACTCAAATTTTCATCGGCTGGCTCTATGTCCACGCTCGAGAAATTAATTATGACCAAGTCTACTCGCTCCTGAATGCGATACACAGAAATAACACTACATTGGGCCCAACTAGTATTTTTCTCAGAATGCCTGCATCGGCTGGTACATATGCCCTAGCTCGTAGCATTCAGTAAATCCCCTACACACTGATTTGTGTCAGATATACAACACGAGTCAATCTCGCTACACTAGTATCTGGGTGAAAAAGAAAAACCACACACACGCCACTCTCAACAATAATCCTGCCTATAGCGCGATTGGAGTATGAGTAACTTGCTACACAATTCCTATGGACTGAATTCAACAATGAGGCCTAGTTTATCCTTGCAGGGGGGCATCAATATGTCGTGACGTTATCGTTAATGTGATGACATTCTATTTATTGAATAATTAACTGCTTATTATTATGTGATTAAATTAATCCTGTAACAAATTAACTCAGTAACCTGGAGCAGCCACAGGAAAATTTTGCTTAATGAGTTACCGTTTCCCGAATTAACTCAAAGAATATATCGATTTCATAGCAGTCAACAATTAATTAATTTCCTCAGTCTCATTCTGAACATCGCATAATTCGTAAACCTGCACAAACCCAGTTCTCACTAATCATTCCGTACCACACAAATTGAGTTGATTATTTATTTACTAACAAGCTAAATGATAACATAAGATACATATACACAAACAGTCAAGGTTATTAGTTAGAACTTCATACAATGGCAACAGGTCCCTAGTGGACCAACACAAGATGGAGATTTACCTAGAGAGAGAAAGAGCAAGAGAGAAATTCAACACTTGAATACATTTGTAAACAATGCTTAGTTTCAGCCCTAACGCCTTGCCCTGAACTGCCCCTGTTATGGGTAAAAAGTGTAATGCATGTATTTACGTGTTGAAGGTCTCCGTTGGGTATCTCTTTGTGGGTCGAGTTCCGCTTAGTGGGAAAGGTTTGGCTAACGCCTTGTTTTTCGTCTTCAGGTGTTAGTCTCTGATTTTCCAAACGATGTCACAATGTCCTTTCTCTTAGTTGTCAGTTTCCTTGCACTCATTCTGTGAGAGTGGGCTTCTGAGGAGGCTAATCAACCGTGTCGATGCTCCCGACGTGGGTAAGAGGGCCACGTAGACAACCGGTGACTTGAAAAGAATAGCCGGATGGTCCTGCTTAAATTCAACTTCCTAGATACAGTACTTAGAATAGCTACTCCACCATAAACTTGATTGTTCAGAGATTTACTTTGTCTTCAACCTCGTGTTGCGTTTCGGGGTCACGACTAGTCGTAGACCTCGGCTGAAGCGTGTGGTCAACTTAGTCTGATATGTAAATTCTTTACTCATGTTTTATACCCTAGAGTAGAAAGGGGCGTTTCCATCTTTATGACACACTCTCTGGGTTCCCTAGGGCGTAGCTAGTTACAAGGTATTAGGATTTTCTATGATCTCGTTTGGACAACTAAAATCAGTCTTATCATCACCAAAACATTCTCTTTCATCTGGATATTTTCTACACAAAGTATGTAAACATCACATATACATTATGAAAACTCATTGATTACCATTTGGCTAATCAAATATACATGTCTCAAAGTCCATTTATTTGATGTTCTGTAGTTTTGGGCTGTAACCTCTTCCTAAGGCAAACAGACATTCCAGTCTCACACATTAGAGAACAGAATGGAGTTGGGCTGTTGCCTTACGATGGGCGTGAGGTCATAAACCCCCCATCAATCCCTCTATACTTCTCCCCGTCTTCGGGAGGGAGAGATCTCTCTGTAGAACCGTGATCCACTATAACCTGATCCTCACAGGACCGTCATGACAGTCCCCCTCTGCTGGGTTCAACTAGGAAGGATCCTGCATTTTGCAACCCACCATAAGAATGACCATCGGATGTCAACAATTGTATATACACTGTGTAGGCCATTTGTTTGTGAGAATGTGAATGTGATCAAATTTGGCTTATATATAGACACTATTTCATTTAAAAGTTTGTTTCATTTAAAATTATACATAAGAGAATATGTTGCCCAGAACAAATTATTGTACAAACATTATATCAATGAACTTCAACAGTTAGTCAACAGGTCCTGAGCACTCAATAGCAGAATCTCATCAAGAATCTCTCTGTACTTTGCTCCGTTCAACTTTCCCTCGATCCTGACTAGTCTCCCAGTCCCTGCCGTTGAAAAACATACCCACAGCATGATGCTGCCACCACCATGCTCTGACATGCACTGTCAACTATCAGACCTTATATAGACAGGTGTGTGCATGTTTGAATTGAATTTACCAAGTGGACTCCAATCAAGGATACTTGATGGAAACAGGATGCACCTGAGAACAATTTCAAGTCTCATAGCAAATGGTATGAATACTTATTTATTATTTGCCAAAAAAATCTAAAAAACTGTTTTCAATTTGTCATTATGGGCTATTGTGTGTAGATTGAGGATTTGTTATTGATTTAATTTAATAAATTTTATTTTAAGGCTGTAACGTAACAAAATGTGGAAAAAGTCCAGGGGTCTGAATACTTTCCTTTTGCACTGAGTGTACAAAACATTAGGAACACCTTCCTAATATTGAGTTGCTATTCCCTTTGTCCTCAGAACAGCCTCAATTCGTCAGGCCATGGACTCTACATGGTGTCGAAAGAAACCCACAGGGATGCTGGGCCATGATGGCTCCAATGCTTCCCACAGTTGTGTCGGGTTGGCTGGGAGTGGATATCTACTCCGAATAGCTCGTTCCATCTCCTCCCACAGATGCTCAATTGGATCGAGATCTGGTGACATGGCAGGCCACTGCAGCAAGCTGAATTCACTTATGTTCGTGGAACCATCCCTGGACAAGCCTTGTGTCATGGGGCATAATCCTGCTGAAAAAAATCGATTTGCAGCTGGATACATTGCTGCCATAAAGGGATGCACCTGATTGGCAATGATGTTTAGACATCCTGTGGCATTAAAACGTTGCTCCACTTTTATCAAGGGGCCCAATATGTGCCATGAAAACTCACCCCACACGGCATGGATGCATGTACTCATGGTTCTCCATACCCTAGTCTTCCCATCAGCATGACACAGCAGAAACCAGGATTATCTAGACCAGTGGATCCCAAAATGTTTATAGTCCCGTACCCCTTGAAACATTCAACCTCCAGCTGCGTACCTCCTCCCCTCTAGCACCAGGGTCAGCGCACTCTCAAATATTGTAAGCCATACACACACTATACGATACATTTATTAAACATAAGAAATTAGTGTGAGTTGTCGTCACAACCCGGCTCGTGGGAAGTGACAAAGAGCTCTTATAGGACCAGGGCACAAATAATAATACAATTTGCTCTTTAATTTAACCATTTTACATATAAAACCTTACTTGTTAATTGAAAAGGTTAATGAATAACTCACCACAGGTTAATGAGAAGGGTGTGCTTGAGAGGATGCACATAGCAATGTTGGTTTGTATTGGAGAGTCTCAGTCTTAAATCATTTTCCACACACAGTCTGTACCTGTATTTAGTTGTTATGCTAGTGAGGGTCGAGAATTCACTCACACATAAGTATTTGGTTGCAAAGGGCATCAGTGTCTTAACAGCGCGATTTGCCAAGGCAGGATACTCTGAGCGCAGCCCAATCCAGAAATCAGGCAGTGGCTTCTGATTAAATTCCATTTCCACAGATCTGCTTTTTGCAATTTTGATGAGGCTCTCCTGATCAGATATCGGTAAGTGGACTGGAGGCAGGGCATGAAAGGGATAACGAATCCAGCTGTTTGTGTCATCCGTTTCGGGAAAGTACCTGTGTAATTGCGCATCCGACTCACACAGGTGCTTGGCAAAATCACATCTGATATTGTCCATAAGCTTACGGGCCATTATCACACCAAAAAAAAATCATACAATGATGGAAAGACCCGTGTGTTGTCCTTGTTAATGCAGACAGAGAAGAGCTCTAACTTCTTAAATCATAGCCTCAATTTTGTACCGCACATTGAATATTGCTGCGGAGAGTCCCTGTAATTCTAGATTCAGCTCATTCAGGCGAGAAAAAACATCACCCAGATAGGCCAGTCGTGTGAGGAACTCATCATGCAAGCAGTCAGACAAGTGAAAATTATGGTCAGTAAAAAAAAATTTAAGCACGTCTCTCAATTCAAAAAAACGTGTCAATACTTTGCCCCTTGATAACCAGCGCACTTCTGTATGTCGCTGCCCATATCATTGCATAGTGCAGAAAATGCACGAGAGTTCAGGGGCCTTGCTTTAACAAAGTTAACCATTTTCACTGTAGTGTCCAAAACATCTTTCAAGCTGTCAGGCATCCCCTTGGTAGCAAGAGCCTCTCGGTGGATGCTGCAGTGTACCCAAGTAGCGTCGGGAGCAACTGCTTGCACCAGCGTTACCACTCCACTATGTCTCCCTGTCATGGCTTTTGCGCCATCAGTACAGATACCAACACATCTTGACCACCAAAGTCCATTTGATGTCACAAAGCTGTCCAGTACTTTAAAAATACCATCTCCGGTTGTCCTGGTTTGCAGAAGAGGATGTCTTCCTTAATTGACCCCCCAAAAAGTAACGGACATATACCAGGAGCTGTGCCAGGCCCGCCACGTCTGTTGACTCATCCAGCTGTAATGCATAGAATTCACTGGGTTGTATATGCGAAGCGGTAATTGTATCAAAACATCTCTTGCCATGTCACCGATGCGTCGTGAAACGGTATCGTTTTTTTGGCCTTTGCCCCAGCCATATCCGCAGAGGCAGGAAGAATGAAGTCCTCCACAATAGTATGGTGCTTGCCTGTTCTAGCCACTCGGTAGCTCACCGTATAAGATGCTTCTAGCCCCTTCTTATTAATGGCATCTGTTGCTTTTATAGATGTCTTACTACTTGAAAGTCGTCTTAATTCTCGCTCAAAAAAACTTGTGGCTTATTTTTCAAATTGGCATGTTTTTTTTCTAAATGTTTGCGCAAGAGTGAAGGACTCATCGAGTTGTGAGATGTAACACACTGTGGCTGAGGAAAGGCACTATTCCCAATATACAGTGGGGAGAACAAGTATTTGATACACTGCCGATTTTGCAGGTTTTCCTACTTACAAAGCATGTAGAGGTCTGTAATTTTTATCATAGGTACACTTCAACTGTGAGAGACGGAATCTAAAACAAAAATCCAGAAAATCACATTGTATGATTTTTAAGTAATTAATTAGCATTTTATTGCAAGACATAAGTATTTGATACATCAGAAAAGCAGAACTTAATATTTGGTACTGAATCCTTTGTTTGCAATTACAGAGATCATACGTTTCCTGTAGTTCTTGACCAGGTTTGCACACACTGCAGCAGGGATTTTGGCCCACTCCTCCATACAGACCTTCTCCAGATCCTTCAGGTTTCGGGGCTGTCGCTGGGCAATACGGACTTTCAGCTCCCTCCAAAGATTTTTTATTGGGTTCAGGTCTGGAGACTGGCTAGGCCACTCCAGGACCTTGAGATACTTCTTACAGAGCCACTCCTTAGTTGCCCTGGCTGTGTGTTTCGGGTCGTTGTCATGCTGGAAGACCCAGCCACGACCCATCATCAATGCTCTTACTGAGGGAAGGAGGTTGTTGGCTAAGATCTCGCAATACATGGCCCCATCCATCCTCCCCTCAATACGGTGCAGTCGTCCTGTCCCCTTTGCAGAAAAGCATCCCCAAAGAATGATGTTTCCACCTCCATGCTTCACGGTTGGGATGGTGTTCTTGGGGTTGTACTCATCCTTCTTCTTCCTCCAAACACGGCGAGTGGAGTTTAGACCAAAAAGCTCTATTTTTGAATCATCAGACCACATGACCTTCTCCCATTCCTCCTCTGGATCATCCAGATGGTCATTGGCAAACTTCAGACGGGCCTGGACATGCGCCTGCTTGAGCAGGGGGACCTTGTGTGCGCTGCAGGATTTTAATCCATGACGGCGTAGTGTGTTACTAATGGTTTTCTTTGAGACTGTGGTCCCAGCTCTCTTCAGGTCATTGACCAGGTCCTGCCGTGTAGTTCTGGGCTGATCCCTCACCTTCCTCATGATCATTGATGCCCCACGAGGTGAGATCTTGCATGGAGCCCCAGACCGAGGGTGATTGACCATCATCTTGAACTTCTTCTATTTTCTTCTATTTTCTAATAATTGCGCCAACAGTTGTTGCCTTCTCACCAAGCTGCTTGCCTATTGTCCTGTAGCCCATCCCAGCCTTGTGCAGGTCTACAATTTTATCCTTGATGTCCTTACACAGCTCTCTGGTCTTGGCCATTGTGGAGAGGTTGGAGTCTGTTTGATTGAGTGTGTGGACAGGTGTCTTTTATACAGGTAACGAGTTCAAACAGGTGCAGTTAATACAGGTAATGAGTGGAGAACAGGAGGGCTTCTTAAAGAAAAACTAACAGGTCTGTGAGAGCCGGAATTCTTACTGGTTGGTAGGTGATCAAATACTTATGTCATGCAATAAAATGCAAATGAATTACTTAAAAATCATACAATGTGATTTTCGGGATTTTTGTTTTAGATTCCGTCTCTCACAGTTGAAGTGTACCTATGATAAAAATTACAGACCTCTACATGCTTTGTAAGTAGGAAAACCTGCAAAATCGGCAGTGTATCAAATACTTGTTCTCCCCACTGTAAGTGAACCCCAAATCAATGTAGTTCTCATATTTGCACCTCTTCGAAGGTCCAACCTCCCTGTCTGTTGTTCGGTGCTTTCCCAGGTAAAGGGGCAGTAGCTCTTCGGCTGCATCAGATTCACAACTGTCAGTGTCCATGCTAGCTGGGCTTACAACAAACATAGAATTACTGATGCTAGCATTGGATGTGCTCGTGGAAGCAGAACAACTTGTGTCATCGACAGGTGCAGTGCTGCTGGTAGTAGCAAAACTGACAAAATGCATAGGACTAAAAGTGGTCTACACGTTCTTCATTTGATCCAATTCAACGTTGCCAATTATTTTATGAGAAGAATTAAGTGGAGTGACTAATCTCAGCTGGTCTGAGAGAACTGATGAGGCTTCTCTCAAGTGTGTAGCCGTTGGTGTGTTTTTACATTGCCCAATCGGGAGAAGCTCTTGCCACAGTAAGAGCAGAAGAAAGGCTTCTCTCCTGTGTGTGTTCTCTGATGACCGTTTAGCTCAGCTGATGATTTAAAACCGTTTCCACAGTCAGTGCAGTAGTAAGGCTACTCTCCTTTATGTATAACTTGGTGTCTTTTTAAGTGGCCCAGTTGAGAGAAACTCTTTCTACAGTCAGAGCAGGAGTAAGGCTTCTCTCCTGTGTGTATACGTTTATGATTTTTTAGGTTGCACGGTTGAGAGAAACTCACCCCACAGTCAGAGCAGGAGTAAGGCTTCTCTCCTGTGTGTATACGTTCATGTTGTTTTAAGTTTCCCAGTTGGGAGAAACTCACCCCACAGTCAGAGCAGAAGTAAGGCTTCTCTCCTGTGTGTGTTCTCTGATGAACTTTAAGCTCAGATGATGTTGTGAAGCATTTTCCACAGTCAGAGCAGGAGTAAGACTTCTCTCCTGTGTGTATACGTTCATGCTGTTTTAGGTGGCTCGATTGAGAGAAACTCTTCCTACAGACAGAGCAGGAGTAAGGCTTCTCTCCTGTGTGTACACGTTCATGCTGTTTTAGGTGGCTCAGTTGAGAGAACCTCGCCCTACAGTCAGAGCAGGAGTATGGCTTCTCTCCTGTGTGTGTTCTCTGATGAACTTTTAGCTCACCTGATGTTGTGTAGCATTTTACACAATTAGAGCAGGAGTAAGGCTTCTCTCCTGTATGTATACGTTCGTGTGTTTTTAGGTCACCCCGTCGAGAGAAACTATTTCCACAGTCAGAGCAGGAGTAAGGCTTCTCTCCTGTGTGTACTCTCTGATGAATTGTTATAGCCTTTGATGTTGTGAAATTCTTCCCACAGTCAGTACAGGAATACGGATTCTCTCCTGTGTGTATTCTTAGGTGTATTTTTAGCTTTGATAGAATTGGGAAAATCTCCTCACAATGTGGGCAGTGGTAAGACCTCTTAGCTCTGTGATCTTCCTGCTGTTGCTCTCTGGATGTAGAGAATGTCTCAACATGATCTCCTGTGTGAACATCAGAAGAACCAGTCAGTTGGTGTAATATACAGTACCAGTCAAAAGTGTGGACACACCTACTCATTCAAGGGTTTTTCTTTATTTTTGCTATTTTCTACATAGAATAATAATAGGGAAGACATCAAAACTATGAAATAACACATATGGATTCATGTAACCAAAAGAATTTGCTAAACGAATCAAAATATCTTGTATTTTGCCTTGACAGCTTTGCACACTCTTGGCATTCTCTCAACTAGCTTCACCTGGAATGCTTTTCCAACAGCTTTTCCAACAGGACTTTCCACATTTGCTGAGCAATTGTTATCTGCTTTTCCTTCACTCTGCGATCCAACTCATCCCAAACCATCTCAATTGGGTTAAGGTCTGGTGATTTTGGAGGCCAGGTCATCTGATGCAGCACTCCATCACTCTCCTTCTTGGTCATATAGCCCTTACACAGCCTGGGGGTGTGTTGGGTTATTGTCTTGTTGAAAAACAAATGAGTCCCACTAAGCCCAAACCAAATGGAATGGCGTATCGCTGCAGAATGCTGTGGTAGCCATGCTGGTTATGTGTGCCTTGAATTCTAAATAAATCAGACAGTGTCACCAGCAAAGCACCGCCACAACATCACACTTCCTCCATGCTTCATGGTAGGAAATACACAAGCAGAGATCATCCGGTCACCTACTCTGCGTCTCACAAAGACACGGCGGTTAAAAGCAAAAATCTGCGGTCCAACTCATCCCAAGCCATCTCAATTGGGTTGAGGTCCAGGGATTGTGGAGGCCAGGTCATCTGATGCAGCACTCCATCACTCGCATTCTTGGTCAAATAGCTCTTACATATCCTGGAGGGGTGTTTTGGGTCATTGTCCTGTTGAAAAACAAATGATAGTCCCACTAAGCCCATACCAGATGGGATGGCATATCGCTGCAGAATGCTGTGGTAGCCATGCTGGTTAAGTGTGCCATTCTAAACAAATCACAGACACTGTCACCAGCAAAGCACGCCCACACCATCACACCTCCTCCTCCATGCTTCACAGTGGGAAGCACACATGCAGAGATGATCCGTTCACCTACTACTCTGCGTCTCACAAAGACACAGCGGTTGGAATCAAAAATCTCAAATTTGGACTCATCACACCAAATGACAGATTTCCACTGGTCTCATGTCCATTGCTCATGTTTCTTGGCCCAAGCAAGTCTCTTCTTATTGGTGTCCTTTAGTATTGGGTTCTTTGCATCAATCCGACCATGAAGGCCTGATTCACAGTCTCCTCTGAACAGTTGATGTTGATGTGTCTGTTACTTGAACTCTGAAGCATTTATTTTGGCTGCAATTTGAGGCTGGTAACTAATTAACTTATCCCCTGCAGCAGAGGTAACTCTGGGTCTTCCTTTCCTGTGGCGGTCCTCATGATAGCCAGTGTCATCATAGCGCTTGATGGTTTTTGCGACTGCACTTGAAGAAACTGTCAAAGTTCTTGAAATGTTCCGGATTACTTTAAGACCTGAAGCTCAGTCAATGATGGAATGTCATTTCTCTTTGCTTATTTGAGCTATTCTTGCCATAATATGGACTTGGTATTTTACCAAACAGGGCTCTCTTCTGTATACCACCCCTAACTACCTTGTCACAACACAACTGTTTGGCATTAAGGTAAGATATTCCACAAATTAACTTAAGGCACACCTGTTAATTTAAATGCATTCCGGGTGAATACCTCATGAAGCTGGTTGAGAGAATGCCAAGAGTGCAAAGCTGTCATCAAGGCAAAGGGTGGCTACTTTGAAGAATCTCAAATCTATTTTGATTTGTTTAACACATTTTTTTGTTTACTACATGATTCCCTATGTGTTATTTCATCGTTTTGATGTCTTCACTATTATTCTACAATGTAGAAAGAAAGAAAAACCTTTGAATGAGTAGGTGTCCAAACTTTTGACTGGTACTGTACATGTCAATCAAATTTATTTGACAAAGCCCTTAAAACATCAGCAGTTGAAAAAGTGCTTTACAGAAATCCAGCCTAAAATCACAAAAGAGCAAGCAGTGCAGATGTAGAAGCACAGTGGCTATGAAACACTCCCTAGAAAGCAGGAACCTTGGAAGAAACGTAGAGGAACCAGGCTCAAAAGGGTGGCCAGTCCTCTTCTGGCTTACCGGGTGACATATGTATTCACACCAGTAGGCTCTACAACACAAAAGGGGAGTTAAACGACTCTAAAAGTGGGTAAGAGTTGAAAGCTAAAAAGGGGCGTGTCATCCTCTACTCACTATCACAAGGGTTAGTAACTACACAGACTCACTTCATATCATCCTCCACTCACTATCACAAGGGTTAGTAACAACACAGACTAATTTCATAGAATTTTTAAACACTGGGAGTTTGTCTACTTCACTTCTTTAGTCTACTCTCTGAACACTCCAGATCGCCCAGTGAATTAAACAAATGTTGGCAATGCTGGTGTCAAACCATGCAAGTCTGAGTAGCATGAACACACTTAGACAGAACCTGTGCTTACCATGAGAAACAGATTTCCCAATCTTCTCCTCCTCTTCTTCATCTTTAATGTTGGCATTCAGCTCCAGTGTTTGACTGCAGTCTTCCAGCTTCACTGATGCCATCTCTGGATCCTGCAGTGCAAACTGGGCTCCACTGTCACAATCAGGACCCAGTGACTGTAGGTTTGGACTCCCTGTGGAAGGAGAGAGGCAGGCTGGGTTTGTCCTCACTGTTGATATTACCGGCCTCAGACTTAATCTGAGTCGGCCTGTAGTAACAATGAAAAACAGACAAGTTATTGTCTTGACAGTTCCAGAACTTTCTTTATTCTCTAAAAATATATTATTTCTTGTTGTTCAATTATCTAATTCAGTGCTTAACTTGGACTGAAATAGGTGTTGGAACTGTTTATATTTAGGTGCAGCAGCTCCACAATACTGTTGAGCTAATATTCTATAAAAGAGGAACATGAGCTCAAACAGTAGACATTTGAGGTGACGGTACTCAGCTCTGGTGAGCTCCTGTCCAAGTCAAGCACTGATCTCATTTCAATAGATCAGGTAGCTAAGCATTGACAACAGTAATTCATCCAAATTAGACTATTTAAATTAGGCTGCACAACATAATGCACTTAACCTACAGTAGACTTCACAAATTCACATAAATGCACAAAACCATATAGTACGAGGTTACGGTTTACGAGTCTCTCTCTGATGCACCCGCACTGAAGTCCGTTGACGCCGACTGAGTGGGCGCAGCCATTTACCAGCTCATGAATTTTACACAAAACCAATAACATGCTAAACATTAACTCAGAAATCTCAAATAAATGTATTCTTTATTAAATTACCTTGAGGAAATTATGAACACCCATTCAGACAAACCCAAAGCTTCTAGCTGTGTGACTTTTAAAATAGTTGATCACAATCACTCGGTTTCACACAAAAATAAAACATCAAACCTTTACCAAGCGTGATAATACCTTAACGGATGTTACCTAGCATGGTATGACATGTTCTTTCGATTGTAGAAAGTTGAAAGCCTGCTATTACATTCCTGTAGTAATACAGCAACAGACTGCAAAGTTTCAGCGCTTTCTTTATACTGAAGAATGGTGCGTGCCTGCCTGGAACTTCCTGTTCTGTTCCCCCACTACCACAGTGCAGCCACAGATAGAACAATGAGACAGATATTTCACCAGATGTATAAATGTGAAGCATCCGCTTAGCGTTTCCACTCACTACCAAATATGGTTGTACAATGTGTTTCTCCTCACACCTGGCCTAAGCCATTCAGTAGCCTGTCATTTGTGAGGTATTAAAAAAGATTTTCAGAAAGTCTCCAGTCATCTAAAATGATGTAGAATTTAATAGAATCCATTTACAAAAGGCCACATTTTTCCAGGACTCCAGGCTACAATAAATGTACTCCATGTGTGCAACTTCTGCAAGTGGCTCCACACCACTGCTCTATGCCAGTACGCTAAAGCCATGATAATGCATGCAATGCTTTATTATAAAGGTATTTTATTTCATGTGTTCTGGTACCTCAGAGACCCTCAGGTCACCCCCCCCCCTCTGGGGCTCACTTCTGGTTCCATCACCTCCCAATTTACAAATTAAGCACTGGAGAAGTGGGTAGCTGCCGCTGCCTCCTCCGGAACACATCTCCTTTACATAGAATTCGTGAGGATGTTGATTTTGGAATGTGGAATGTTGTCCCGCTCATCTTCAAAGGCTGTGTGAAATTCCAGAATATTGGTGGGAACTGGAACAAGCTGTCGTATACATCAATCCCAAACATGCTCAAAGGTTGACATGTCTGAGTATGCAGGTCATGGAAGAATTTTCAATTGTGTACAGATCCTTGCGATATGGGGCTTGTCATGCTGAAACATGAGGTGATGACAACAGATGAATGGCAGAACAACGGCCCTCCGGATCTTGTCATGGTTTCTCTGTGCATTCAAATTGCCATCGTTAAATGCAATTGTGTTGGTATTCTGTAGCTTATGCCTGCCCATACCATAACCCTGATACCACCATGGGGCACTCTGTTCACAACATTGACATCAGCAAACCACACAACCAACGCCATACACGGCAGTCTGCAGATGAGGCTGGTTGGGCATAGTGCCAAATTCTCTAAAACAATGTTGGAGGCGGTTTATGGTAGAGAAATTAACATTAAATTATCTGGCAACAGCTCTGGTGGAAATTCCTGCAGTCAGCTTGCCAATTGCACGTTCCCTCAAAACTTGAGACATCTGGGGCATTGTGTTGTGTGACAAAACAGCACATTTTAGAGTGGCATTTTTGTATTTATAAGGGATCCCCATTAGCTGCTGCCAAGGCAGCACCTACTCAGCTACTCTTGTCCTGCACCTGTGTAATGATGATCATGCTATTTAATCAGCTTATTGATAGGCCACACCTGGCAGGTGGATGGATTATCTTGGCAAAGGAGAAATGCTCACTAAAAGGGATGTAAACAAATGTATCTACAAAATTTGAGAGAAATACGTTTTCAATTTATGCTGTATAATTATGCACTACTCACAGGAATCCTCTCAAGATCCCTCACCCTGTACCCATCTTCCTCTACCACTCTCTTCACTGCTTCACCATACTACACTTTCTGTACTACTGTAACCCTGTCAACCTCAATCTGCTTTTCTCTCACCTGCCACCTCAGATCTCCAGCCCCATTGGTTACCCCACAACTAACACACAGAACTTCCTCCACCGATACCACATATTCCTTCATCTCATGCCCTCCTGCACACTTCTCACATCTAGGCTAGAGGTCGATCGATTAATCGGAATGGCCGATTCATTAGGGCCGATTTCAAGTTTTCATAACAATCGGAAATCGGTATTTTTGGACATCGATTTGGCCAATTAAAAAAAATAAAACACCTTTATTTAATCTTTATTTAACTAGGCAAGTCAGTTAATAACACATTCTTATTATCAGTGATGGCCTAGGAACGGTGGGTTCACTGCCTCGTTCAGGGGCCGGACGACAGATTTTTACCTTGTCAGCTCGGGGGATTCAATCTTGCAACCTTACAGTTAACTAGTCCAACGCTCTAACCACCTGATTACATTGCACTCCACGAGGAGCCTGCCTGTTACGCGAATGCAGTAGAAGCCAAGGTAAGTTGCTAGCTAGCATTAAACTCATCAACCATGTGTAGTTTACACTAGTTAACTACACATGGTTGATGATATTACTAGTTTATCTAGCGTGTCCTGCGTTGCATATAATCGATGCGGTGTGTATCGTTGCTCCAATGTGTACGTAACCATAAACATCAATACCTTTCTTAAAATCAATGCACAGAAGTATATATTTTTAAACCTGCATATTTAGCTAAAAGAAATCCAGGTTAGCAGGCAATATTAACCAGGTGAAATTGTGTCACTTCTCTTGCGTTCATTGCACACAGAGACAGTGTATATGCAACAGTTTGGGCCGCCTAATTTGCCACAATTTTACGTAACTATGACATAACATTGAAGATAGTGCAATGTAACAGGAATATTTAGACTTATGGATGCCACCCGTTAGATAAAATACGGAACGGTTCCGTATTTCACTGAAAGAATAAACGTCTTGTTTTCGAGATGATAGTTTCCGGATTCGACCATATTAATGACCTAAGGCTCGTATTTCTGTGCGTTATTATGTTATAACTAAGTCTATGATTTGATAGAGCAGTCTGACTGAGCGGTGGTAGGCAGCAGCAGGCTAGTAAGCATTCATTCAAACAGAACTTTCCTGCGTTTTGCAAGAAGCTCTTCGCTGTGCTTCAAGCCAATCAACTCCCGAGATTAGGCTGGTGTAACCGATGTGAAATGGCTAGCTAGTTAGCGGGGTGCGCACTAATAGCGGTTCAAATGTCACTCGCTCTGAGACTTGGAGTAGTTATTCCCCTTGCTCTGCATGGGTAACGCTGCTTCGAGGGTGGCTGTTGTCGTTGTGTTCCTGGTTCGAGCCCAGGTAGGAGCGAGGAGAGGGATGGAAGCTATACTGTTACACTGGCAATACTAAAGAACATCCAATAGTCAAAGGTTAATGAAATACAAATGGTAGAGAGAGAAATAGTCCTATAATTCCTATAATAACTACAACCTAAAACTTCTTACATGGGAATATTGAAGACTCATGTTAAAAGGAACCACCAGCTTTCATATGTTCTCACGTTCTGAGCAAGGAACTTAAACGTTAGCTTTTTTACATGGCACATATTGCACTTTTACTTTCTTCTCCAACACTTTGCTTTGGCATTATTTAAACCAAATTGAACATGTTTCATTATTTATTTGAGGCTAAATTGATTTTATTGATGTATTATATTAAGTTAAAATAAGTGCTCATTCAGTATTGTTGTAATTGTCATTATTACAAAAAATATATATAATAATAATTTTAAAAAATTAAAATTAAAATCGGCTTTTTTTGGCCCTCCAATAATCGGTATCGGCGTTGAAAAATCATAATCGGTCGACCTCTAATCTAGGCATCTCACTCCTACACACTGCTGCAACAGGCCCATTAACCCGTAGACACTGTAGTATTTACGGAAACAAAAGCGCTCACGGGATAACTGACACTTCCTACCATGACCTTATCTGGCAGAGACTGCATCAAAACTCCACATGACAATGTTTTCTCTCACCTAAAGACGGGCATCACAGACACCTGGAATCTTCCATTTCAACTGCTCCTCCTCAACACTTAAACCTAATCCCATTATCACTCCTTTCAATGCTGCCCTGTTCTGGAGATCAATTAGAGTCAAAATTCTTGTCCCCAATCTGAGAAATCATTACGAGTCCACTCCAAGCCACCTTCACCAACTCAACTTCCCTCTCCCGCTCCTTCTCGGGGGTCATCACTGCACTGGCCATCGCAGTAAATTCATCCTCGTCACGTTCACTTCCCTCCTGTTGCTCTTCTAAAGGCTCTGTGTGATCCTCCATTCCATATTCACTCAAAACATATTCCACTTCTCTCCTTATTTTCTGGTCCACCATCTTCTTCATCAGATCTTCCAGAAGGCTTGTACAATCCCCCACTGCAATCCTCCATTCCACTTTTTTTCTTGTCCTCCATTTTACCACATGTCTCTGCTCATCCACACCACACTAGCTTCGGTTAGCTGCATACCAATGGAGTACCACAGTATGAATCATAATACCCATAAAACCTAGCAGTTAAACAGGGAAATGGTTCCAATCATTTTCCCACCATTAATTTTTCCCCATAGAGGATTTTAGAAACACTTAAAATAAGGGCTGTGTTTCGTGTAGGCTTACCCTGGCGTGACGTTTTGATAAGCGTGTAAATCTCTCTAGGACAGGATGACTTTTATCAATATATTCACCTGTACTTACCAACCACAAAAATGGCCGAGAGTAATGGAGTAATGGCCGAGAGAAGGCAGGAGACACTTTGTTTTGTTTAGCATCGCTTAGGTAAGACTGCTCCCTTTAATGGATCAGTCGTCCACCAGGCTACACTCTACGATTAGGGAGAGGAAGAGTTGGGTGTCTCGGTTAGGGAGAACAGTAGAATGTGGTTCAGTGTTTTACTGTTAGGATAGATTTGTTTGTTTGTTCCAACAGATCTTTACATATTTTTCTCACTACAAAATATTCCAGCGTTCCTTCTGGTTACTAAACATATTTTAGATATGTTTTAATTACACTCTTGATCCTCCTCTAGATCGCTCCTCTGGTTAGACACTTCCCACTCGCAGAGTAGAAAGAAATTACAGCATTTCATTAAGGACTTAAATCTATGTGAACCTTGGAGGACTCAGAACCCAAGTAAAAGGGAGTATTCATGTTACTCGTCAACATTTAAATCATATCCCTCCTACTTTTTAGTTTCTTGCTCATTGCTTCCCAATGTAGCAGGAAGTAGATGTGACAGTATTGTTCTGAGTGACTGTTCCACGGTGTCATTATTCTATAGGGATACAAAACTAGTAAAAGGATCCTCTAGGTGGTGTTTGCGTCCCAGATGGTTACAGGACCCAGACTTCTTACATTACGTTGGAGTGTATATAGATGTTTATTTTACACTTAACACTGACCAAACGACAGCGAGTACCAGATGGGAGGCTTTCAAAGCAAATATTATGGGGCAAATTATACATTTTACAACTCTGAATCTCCTCAGAACTAATCAGTTCTTGATGTTCCCTCTATTTCAGAAGACACTAAATTGGATGGTGCTGAAATATCTGATGCTATTTTCAATACGAAGGGAGGTAAAGAGGCAGGTCCATATGGGCTCCCAATAGATATTTAGAAGATATTTAAGGACAAACTTCTTGGTCCACTTCTGGATATGTACAGTGTATGATATCCTCTAGTCTAGAGCTTAGATACAGACAATAAACACCCACCTGAGATTGTTGCAATACAATTGGATAATGAGAACATGTATCACCCTTGTTAAGCCACACAAATTTGACCCCAATACCTCAGACCTGTGTGTTAAATGTAACACACATTTAGGCACCTTGTATCATTGCCTGGAGGAATGTGCTGAGATACAAACGTTTTGGAGCTCAGTATTGCGCTATATCTCTGAGATGACCTCTACCCCAATACCACTAATCCCTAAACTATGCCTCCTAAATCTTTACCCAGAGAATATCTCTTTACATAGGAGAGAAAAGAAAATGGTTGACCTCAGTCTATTACAAGCTAGACGTTCAATTGCTCTCCACTGGAAGTATGTCAGTTCCCCCTCACTTGGTCATTGGTTAAAATAATTCACGTCAAGTCTGGCTCTTGAAAATTGTACTTATATAGTGAAAAAGAAAGCCCCAGAGTTTCATAATATTTGGGATCTGTTTTGTGAGTTTTTGCAAACCAGTGATATTGTAGAGGCATTGGAACTGTAAATCATCTATTTTTATTGGCTCTTTTTCTTAGAGGTATGTGCTTTATCTGCGACTGCATATTACACTTTTTATTTGGACATGTTTTGGTACCCTTCCCCAGATCTGTGCCTCGACATAATCCTTTCATGGAGCTCTACGGACAATTCCTTCGACCTCTTGGCTTGGTTTTTACTCTGACATGCGCTGTCAAATGTGGGACCTTATATAGACAGGTGTGTACCTTTCTAAATCATGTCCAATAAATGTAATTTACCACAGGTGGACTCTCAATCAAGTTGTAGAAACATCTCAAGGATGATCAATGGAAACAGGATGCACCTGAGCTCAATGTCGAGTCTCATAGCAAAGGGTCTGAATACTTATGTAAATAAGGTATTTTACATGTACAAACATTTCTAAAAAACCTGTTTCCTTTGTGAAGAACATCGATGATAATTTTTTATCTTATTTAATCCATTTTAGAATAAGGCTATAACGTAACAAAATGTGGAAAAAGCCAAGGGGTCTGAATACTTTCCGAATGCACTGTATATATTCATAAAAAAAGGCTGTGCAATACAAAAGGGGAATAAATCTATTCTAAAAGTGGGTAAGATGGGGAGTGTCATCCTCCACTCACTATCACAAGGGTTAGTAACTCCACGGGCTCATTTAAAACACTACTTCAATTATTTAGTGATCACTCCAGATAGCCCAGTGAATAAAACAAATGCTGGCAATACTGGTGTCAAACCATGCAAGTGTCAGTAGCATGAAATAACATCTACAGCTTAATTTTAACAGTTCATCATGAAACAGTTATACAGCAACTTTTCATGCACAGTGGGAAGTTGGAACGAACAACAAACTTAGTTAGATACAACCTGCTCTTACCATGAGAAACAGATGTCCCAATCGTCTCCTCCTCTTCTTCATCTTTAATGTTGACATTCAGCTCCAGTGTTTGACTGCAGTCTTCCAGCTTCACTGATGCCATCTCTGGATCCTGCAGAGTAAACTGGGCTCCACTGTCACAATCAGGACCCAGTGACTGTAGGTTTGGTCTCAGCGTGGAAGGAGAAAGGCAGGCTGGGTCTGTCCTCACTGTTGATGTTACCGGCCTCAGACTTAATCTGAGTCGGTCTGTAGTAACATTGAGAAACGGACACAAAAGTTAGTCTTGACAGTTCAGGCACTTTATTTATTCTCTAAAAATATTGTTTATATTTAGGTGCAGGAGCGCCACAATACTGTTGAGCTAATTTTCTATAAGAGGAACATGAGCTCAAACAGTAGACATTTGAGGTGCCGGTACTCAGCTCTGGTGAGCTCCTGTTGAAGTCAAGCACTGATCTCATTTCAATAGATCTGGTAGCTAAACATTGACAAAACATTAATTAATTCACATTAGACAAAGTATACACTTTAAATCAGGCTACACAATTTAAATGCACTTAATCTATAGTAGATTTCCTGAATTCGCATAAATGACTCAAAAACCATTTAGTACAAGGTTGCGGTTTGTTTTAGGCAGTACTATGCACTATTTTCCTTAATAACCTCGTCTTCACTGTATTATTTCAATCAAAACCAATAGTATGTCTGTTCACACCATAGTAACATTTATAGATAAAGATAGAAACAACTGAATGTGTCTGAATATTACTACACATGTAGAAAATTGATAATCATTACATTCAGCTTCAAAACAGTAGTGCAACCGTGAAATAGTCTCTCTCTGCTGCACTCTCACTGCCTGGACTTTTTTTCATTGTATTCACAGGAATGTCCCTGTATTGATGTGTAATATTGTTATTATTGTTGCAATAAAAAAAATAAAAAAAGTCCGTTGACGCAGACCGAGTTGTGCCGCCATTTTACCAGCTCGTGAATTTTACACAAAAATAAATAACTTGCCAAACGAATTCAGAAATCTCAAGTAAATATATTCTTTAGAAAGTTTAAACCTGCTATTACATACCTGTAGTAATAAATAGAAACAGACACGAATGTTATCTTCTAGACCGCACCGTTCTGGCGCTTTCTTTATACTGAAAAATGGTGGGCGCCTGCTCGGAACTTCCTGTTCTTCCACTAACACCGTCCGTGCATTCCGGGATCCTTGGGAAGGTTCTACCCCATTACAAGAGAAGGGGGTCGTAGCCTCTGCCAGGACACATCTCCTTTGCATAGAGTTTATCAAGATGTTGATTGTGTAATGCTATTTCTATAATGTTTTCTGGTCTGTGGTGTGTACTGAGGAGCAACCAGACGCTGCACATGACACATTTATGAAATTGATTATTCCAGTTACTAATAAGCACCTATTAAGGAAATTACTGTAAAAACTGTTAAATCTCCTTGGATTGATGAGGAAGTGAACAATTGTATGGGTTGAGAGGGATGAGGCAAAAGGTATGGCAAATAAGTCTGGCAGCCCAACTGATTGGCAAATGTACTGCAAATTAAGAAATCATGTGACTAAACTAAATAAAAATAAACTATACTATGAAACAACGAGAAATTATATAAAGAATGATAGTAAAAAGCTTTGGAGCACATTAAACAAAATTCTGAGAAAAAAAAGCCAACTCGGCTCCTTCATACATTGAATCAGATGGCTCATTTATCACAAAACCCACTGATATTGCCAAGATAAACAAACTTAGGGATGACATGCCAGCAACAAACGCTGACACTACACATCCAAGTATATCTGACCAAATTATGAAAGACAAGAAATGTACTTTTGAATTCCGTAGAGATGGAAAAAATGATTGTTGTCTTTCAACAATGAGAAGCCCCGGGGTCTGACAATCTAGGGGCAGCAGGTAGCCTAGTGGTTAGAGCTTTGGGACAGTAACTGGAAGGTTGCTGGATCAAATCCCTGAGCTGACAAGGTAAAAAATCTGTTGTTCTGAACAGGGCAGTTAACCTACAATAACCCCAATAGGCTGTGATTGTAAATAAGAATTTGTTCTTAACTGACTTCCCTCATCAAATAAAGGTTTAAAAAAATGTAGATGGAAAATTACTGAGGATAATAGCAGATGTTATTACCACATCTTCAATTTAAGCCTACTAGAAAGTGTGTGCCTGGAGGGAAGCTAAAGTCATTCTGCTACCAAAGAATAGTAAAGCCCCCTTTATTGGCTCAAATAGCTGACCAATCAGCCTGTCAACAAACTTCTGGAAAAAATTATGTTTGAGAAGTACACTCGACACTCAACACTTACACAAATTACTGATGATTGGCTGAGAGAAATTTATGATAAAATGATTGTGGGGGCTGTCTTGTTAGACTTCAGTGCAGCTTTTGACATTATCGATCATAGTCTGCTGCTGGAAAAACGTATGTGGCTCAACTATGTCTCGATATGAATAATGTGGAAATTGAGCAAGTTGAGGTGACTAAACTGCTTGGAGTAACCCTGGGTTGTAAACTGTGATGGTCAAAACATATTGATACAACAGTAGCTAAGATGGGGAGAAGTCTGTCCATAATAAAGCGCTGCTCTGCCTTCTTAACAACACTATCAACAAGGCAGGTCCCAAGTTTTATCACACCTAGACTACTGTTCAGTAGTGTGACACAAAGAGGGACTTGGGAAAATTGCAGTTGGCTCAGAACAGGGCAGCACGGCTGGCCCTTAAAAGTACACGGAGAGCTAACATTAATGACATGCATGTCAATCTCTCATGGCTCAAAGTGGAAGAGAGATTGACTTCATCATTAATTGTTTTTTTAAGAGCTGTTGACAAGCTGAATGTACCGAGCTGTCTGTTTAAAATACAAGCACATAGCTCGGAAACCCATGACAGTGACTGTAGGTTTGGAGTATGGAAGGAGAGAGGCAGGCTGGGTTTGTTCTCACTGTTAATAATCTGTCAACTCTGGATAGAATCCCAGTTCTAAATAGAAGTCTGAGATCAACCTCCTGGTCCTCCCCTGTGCAGGCCACATCCCCTCTCATTGTTACTGTGTGTATGAACACATTTTGAACAATGGCTTCATAAAATGCTGTGGTGCTGACTAACACAATAGGAAAGGTTGTGGTAGATGTGGGCCATCACAGGAGAGATCACAGCTTTCACTCTAAACATTCATATCAATAACTCACCCTGAAATGGGCCATCAATACCAGAGTTCTACAATACTATTTACATAATCAACTGGGCACTATAACATCCTGACCCTCAATATAGTCTTGGGTATATATTGAACTCTAACAAAGGGCCATGGAAAAGGTCTGTTGAAATTAATACTGTAGTGGTGTAGAGAAAGGTAACACAAGCTTCCTCTCTGGTTCCATTATCCAATAGATAGATAGTGGGTAATTCTTGAATTGAATGGGAAATATTGTCTCTGGACCTTGGTACCTAATAAAACACATTTATTTTTTATTTTTTAAGTTATATGAAATGAGTCTGTAGTTTCTAACTGATAGTGAGTGGAGGATGATATGAAATCAGTCTGTGTAGTTACTAACCCTTGTGATAGTGAGTGGAGGATGATATGAAATGAGTCTGTGTAGTTACTAACCCTTGTGATAGTGAGTGGAGGATGACACGCCCCTTTTTAGCTTTCAACTCTTACCCACTTTTAGAATAGTTATTTTCCCCTTTTGTATTGCACAGCCTACTGATATGAATACATACACTACCAGCCAACAGTATGGACACACCTACTCATTCAAGGGTTTTTCTTTCTTTTTACTATTTTCTACATTGTAGAATAATAGTGAAGACATCAAAACTATGAAATAGCACATACGGAATAATGTAGTAACCAAAAAAAGTGTTAAACAAATCAAAATATATTTTATATTTGAGATTATTCAAAGTAGCCACCCTTTGTCTTGATGACAGCTTTGCACACTCTTGGCATTCTCTCAACCAGCTTCATGAGGTAGTCACCTGTAATGCATTTCAATTAACGTGTGTGAATTTGTGGAATTTCTTTGCTTCTTAATGTGTTTGAGCCAATCAGTTGTGTTGTGACAAGGTAGGGGTGGTATACAGAATATAGGCCTATTTGGTAAAAGACCAAGTCCATATTGTGGCAAGAACAGCTCAATTAAACCATTTGTTAAAAAGTTTTTGTTAATCCAGCATAAAGCTTGAGCTTTCCTTTCAGCACCATGGAGTGAATCCTTACCACCGCTGCACCTGGCTATCAGCCACCGGAGTCTAGTGAGGCAGCGAAACAGTTAATTCTGCCTAATTTACTGCTGATATGACTGACTTGCTTAAACAAATATGGTTTCTACTGACTCCTTGTGGATTTGTGGAAGTCGATGAGAACCTTCTAGTTAAATAAAGGTTAAATAATAATAATAAAAAATGTACATGCTAAAATCACCACTGTAAAGCACATAGGGTGTGTTCACTACTTAGGCCCACCTTCCTATCTGCATCAGACTTCAGCTTCATGTCTGGGGTGGAACATCTACTTCTGAACGTACCATGCTTAGATTCATAATGACATCTCAGATTGAACTGACACACTGCAAACAAGACACACTGGTTTGAAATGAGAGAAATACAATTAATATATTTTAACAGATCAGGTAGGCCTATTAATACAGATATTGGTGATTTTACCACTGTAATCAGATCAACATTATTATGTTATAGTCATTGATTAGCCCACTAACCACGTGTTAAATGTGTAGTGTAGCCTACACTGTGTAGGACTATGAATTGGGCAGCTATACGCTATTTGTTAATAGGCTAATTATGTTCTGGCCCGCAGACTAGCTACAAGCCCAGCAACAAATTGACTGGAGGCCAAACCTAGTTACCAATCCCCGTTGTATATTGTCAATTCAATTTCCCCCATCATCACAATACAGATAATTCAAACAGGTATAGTGAAAACTTGAAAGACTCATTGTCTATGTGAATTGAAATTATGTTGTTCCCCACCAGTGCACTCAGAAG
Source organism: Salvelinus fontinalis (assembly GCF_029448725.1). Lineage (NCBI taxonomy): Eukaryota > Metazoa > Chordata > Actinopteri > Salmoniformes > Salmonidae > Salvelinus > Salvelinus fontinalis. The sequence goes on along the minus strand of NC_074671.1, from coordinate 64,318,963 downwards.
AGGAAACAATGATACAATGTAGTCTAACAACATCTCTCTCAAACAGCACAGATGTGAGATGTGTTTCACTGTAGAAGCACTGGTCCTCTTCCATTTTAATTCCAGGTTGCATATTACAATATTTAAGGGCATATCAGATGGTCTGCTCTGTCCATAACAGTCACACCAACCATAGAGTCGGTTGGTATAAGATTGAAATGGGTAAATAATGTACCCGTGAAAACCCTATGAAATAGCTCCCCAATACCATCTGATGTATATATTTAATGTATTACATTAATGGTGACCACAGCCCTTCCAACAATACATTTAAATTGTGTTTTACTGTGATTGTTCCACCCTGATGCATATATTCAATGTATTCCATTTCAAATGTGTCTCCCAGTGCAGCTTTACTTCCAGGCTATTATGACACATCTGTCAGTTTCTTCTATGTTCCTAGGCCTCTAGTACAATAAAAAACATATGTTTTTTTGGTCACTACCATTCCACGAAAATACCATGCTATATTTTCTTCATTGTACTACAATCGCACATATTTGTAAGGGCTGTTCTTCACATCAGAGTGCTGCTGCAGGCTCTCTGCGTCTCTTGACCATGTCGGGCGGGCCGGGCACAACGCACAAAGCTCAAGGCGCACTCTCCACATCCCTCCAGTAGTTATTTAGCAAGCATGAAATTGTTTGGTGAAATATGCATAAAAGGAGAGTAATTGCCCATAATTCTGCACATTTTGATAGTTGTTCTTCCAGCTTTTTGCAGGCAGTCATTTTCTTTTGATTAATGTATTTGCATTTTTGACGGTATAATATATTTTTTATTAATGTTTTTATGTTTTAAAAAGACAACTACGTTTTCAAAAAGCATTTACTGTTTTGCAAAAGTTGTGTGTCTGGTGGACTCTGTTTTGAAAATTGTTCCAAAAAATGCTTGTAAGAATTGAGAGAAACTGTAATACATAAAGACGGTTGCTCCCTGATTAAATAGTACAAGAGTACACCCTGCTGGACAAAAAAAGCTTACTGCACCTGGTATTCCCAGGCAGCGAACCATCCAAGTACTAACCAGGCCCGACCCTGCTTAGCTCCCGAGACTGGGCGTATTATCACTGGACAGAGGAACTCTGCCTAGAAGGCCAGCATCCCGGAGTCGCCTCTTCACTGTTGACGTTGAGACTGGTGTTTGCGGGTACTATTTAATGAAGCTGCCAGTTGAGGACTTGTGAGGTGTCTGTTTCTCAAACTAGACCCTCTAATGTACTTGTCCTCTTGCTCAGTTGTGCACCGGGGCCTCCCACTCCTCTTTTTATTCTGGTTAGAGCCAGTTTGCTCTGTTCTGTGATGGGAGTAGTACACAGCATTGTACGAGTCTTCCGTTTCTTGGCAATTTCTTGCATGGAATAGCCTTCATTTCTCAGAACAAAAATAGACTGAAAGTTATTTGTTTCTGACCATTTTGATTCTGTAATTGAATCCACAAATGCTGATTCTCCAAATACTCAACTAGTCTAAAGAAGTCCAGTTTTATTGCTTCTTTAATCAGAACACAGATTTCAGCTGCGCTAACATAATTGCAAAAGGGTTTTCTAATGATCAATTCGCATTTTAAAATGATAAACTTGGATTGGCTAACACAACGTGCCATTGGAACACAGGAGTGATGGTTGCTGATAACGGGCCTCTGTACGCCTATGTAGATATTCCATTAAAAATCTGCCGTTTCCAGCTACAATAGTCATTTACAACATTAACAATGTCTACACTGTATTTCTATCAATTTTATGTTATTTTAATGGACAAAAAATTCGCTTTTCTTTCGAAAACAAGGACATTTCTAAGTGACCCCAAACTTTTGAACGGTAGTATATATATATCTATATATATATATCTTACAAGGAGGGTTTGAATTTTGACTTTTCAGTAGTCATTAGAAGTTATGTAATCTTATTGTGTTACTTTTTTACATGTTATTTTATTTAGCAAATATTTTCTTAACTCTAATTCTTGAACTGCATTGTTGGTTAAGGGTCTTTAAGTATGCCTTTCACGGTAAGGTTTACACCTCTTGTATTCGGCGCATGTGACAAGTACAATTTGATTTGAGTGATATACTGTATGCTTCATTAAGGTTGGCTTCGTAGCAATGGTAATCATCTGTACCTCAGGGATGGAACGTAAGTCACAGAAACTAATTGAGGCAGCTGCAGAGAAGTATCTGGGTATTTAACTTCAGAAGGGTGTGTTGGGTGGTGGTGTCCCGTCCTCCCAGGCCGTTGGCATGGTGCAGGAGCAGATAGGGTCAAAGTAGTGGAATGGGGTAGTGGGTTTTTAATGATTGTAGAGTTAGTTTGTTGTTGTTTTTTACGTTTTTGCTTTTCCCGTTTTCCCATTTTGTATTTTAAAGTGCAAAGGGTTTATATTATAGTCCAGTTGGGGGCGGTAATGCTACATATTCTATTCCAACCGCTGTTAAACTCCAAAGCAGAGGAAGAAGTAGTTCCGGGGAAGCGCGCACCATTCTTCAGATAAAGAAAGCGCTAGAACTGTGCTGTGAAGACAGGAACCCTTGTGTACACTATTACAGGTATGTAATAGCACGTTTAAACTTTCTAATGTCGAAAGACCACGTCATAACATGCTAGGTAACACATCCATCAAGGTATTACCACGTTTGGTAAAGGTTGTGTGTGTTATTTATGTCAAACCGAGTGAGTGAAAAACGTGAAACGATTTTGCAAGTCACGTAGCTAGATATATATATATATATATTTTTTTTTGAACGTGTTTCATTCAAATGTAATTTAATATATAATCAATGTATTTGCCATTTACACAACTTTCTAATGATGATATAGAAAAACTAGTTCACTATTTACATTTTACCAGTACCGGTGCATGGGAAGTCACTGCAGAAGCCAAGCCCCAAAAAACAAACAAAAACATATAACAACCTATGTGTGTGCGCATTAACCTGTTAGTTCATATGCCACCGTGATATATATGGGCCTAATGCTCGAGACAATAAGAAGACACTGGCAGAATAAATTCAACCACACATTTGTTTTCATTACAAAACCGGAGAGCAACATCTTTTGGGTGAAGTCTACAAAACAAAACATATTGTGTGTAACAAACAATTACATTACCTACGGCATGGTCAAGCAAGGTAATGTTTCCAACTTTTTCTGACTACTTGTAGAGAAACAGAAATGCCATCCTCCTCATTCATGTTGCCTAAACGGTCTATGACTCTGTCATACAGTAAATGCTTTTAGTTTCTGTTGTCCTAGGCTACCTGGCAAAAATTCTTGCTCGCTAGTCTAACTTACTTTCATGGGAAACAATGCGCCAGGCCAGCTAGGTAACATTAGCATACTACATCTAGCTACATGTTGAACTTCCATCCTCTCAGGCCAGGGGCGCAATGTATGGTTGGATCAGAATCGCTGTTATAATCATTGGCCAGTACGGAGAATTAAGTAAAGCCGCAAGTCAAAATCCATATCTCCATCCATAGCTAAAATCGTCCCTTTTCTAAGTTAGCCAACTATCCACCAGAGGACAACACAATGAGATGTCAGTTATGTTTGGCTTCTGATGTGATGTGACTGGTCTGAAGGCAAATCCAAACTGGCTTCCCTTGACACTTGTTTTTGGTGGGCCAGGACCATTCACAGCTGAGCCCAGTCAGTTTAGATCAATGCTGATTAGCTATTATTATAATATATTTTTTAAGGGAGGACAAACCCTTGCTGGCTTCCCTTGCATTCAACGTCTGGAAAATACGTATTTTAGATGTATTTTCAACTTCACTTTGCTAACTGGGACTGTTCTAGTTTTGCTGGGGGTGGAATTTTTGGAGTAGAACGGCAAAGAGCGGCCCTGGCTATAGGTCAGGCCCTATTGTGCCCTATTCGGACGGGAGTCGTTTTACTGGGGGAGGTCGGGTTATGTAATTATGTGCACGAGCACAAAACACCACATCTTTCATTTTTGTCCCGTTCGAATCTGCCATGGCAGTAAGTTTTACATGGCATGAGAGTAAAAATTCCAACCAGAATAACCTACTGTTTTGGGGCAAAATCCAAAGTCCTCTGATAATACTAGTCCCGTGCAAATCGACATCCCTGTGTTTTGAGAGAAATGTCTGCGTTTGACAGGTGTTGCTCTCGGTTTATGCAAGAAAACAATAGTTCATTATATCGACTCAGTTAAGTGCTGTGCATAATGAATGGGCTACATGCAGCCTATCAACTTTCACAGTGAATGCTTTTGTTTATATGTTTTGTGTTTATGAATTGAATATTACCAAATGCATCAGTAAAAAATATTGAGCCAATTTAATGCAACCTTTGCTGTTAATAGAAGCAGCAGCATACAACTGACCTAAAGGTTTGTAAATGATTAACTTTCTCACCCATAGGCTTAAAATGCATCTGGAGTGCAATTGAACTGTTTAGCTCACATCTGAAGGCTGAGGGGCATTTAGGACGTACTGCGGATCGCTAAAATATGCCAACGATTATGATCACACTTTCTCAGTTCAAATATTAGGGTGACGCTAAAGGATAGATGGTTTAGAAACCAAGCTGGAGTTATCAGTGTGGCCCTATCACCTGGACATGTTGAAATACTGTATCTACACTCCTAGAATAAAATCCTCCAGGCTTGCATCATAACTGCCAATTTATTGGGGAAAAATAAAGAATTACAGGGGCAGTTTGGGGAAAAATAAAGAATTACAGGGGCAGTTTGGGGAAAAATAAAGAATTACACGGACAGTTTGGGGGAAAATAAAGAATTACAAGGACAGTTTGGGGGAAAATAAAGAATTACGGGGACAGTTTGGGGGAAAATAAAGAATTACGGGGGCAGTTTGGGGAAAAATAAAGAATGACAGGGGCAGTTTGGGGAAAAATAAAGAATTACAGGGGCAGTTTGGGGAAAAATAAAGAATTACAGGGGCAGTTTGGGGAAAAGAAAAAATTACAGGGGCAGTTTGGGGAAAAATTAAGAATTACAGGGGCAGTTTGGTGGAAAGAATGTCCGAATAACAGACATTCTGGAGTAATAATTACATAAGGATCTCTAGCCATGCATACATGTGTCACGTAAATAAAGCAAGGGTTGAGGGATAGGGAATGTTTTTCCTAAACAAATGAGGGATTTTGGGTACAGAACTTTAGCTGGAAATTAGCTTTAAAACTGCTAAATGTTCTCTCCGCCAACAATAGGAGTGTGTGATTAATATATTTTTTATTTATTTGTAATGAATCTGCAAACATTTCTGAACCTGTTTTTGCTTTGTGATTATAGGTTATTATGTGTAGATTGATGAGGGGGAAAAAACGATTCAATCCATTTTAGAATAAGGCTGTCACGTAACAAAATGTGGAAAAAGACTAGTGTCATGGATCTTAGGAAAACTCCCCTGGTCAGAAGATACTATTGTCAATAAGTACTAAAGCAGTTAGCATCTCTGAATGGGATAGCAGTGCAGGTGTACTAAAGCAGTTAGCATCTCTGAATGGGGTAGCAGTGCGGGTGTACTAAAGCAGTTAGCATCTCTGAATGGGGTAGCAGTGCAGGTGTACTAAAGCAGTTAGCATCTCTGAATGGGGTAGCAGTGCGGGTGTACTAAAGCAGTTAGCATCTCTGAATGGGGTAGCAGTGCAGGTGTACTAAAGCAGTTAGCATCTCTGAATGGGGTAGCAGTGCAGGTGTAATAAAGCAGTTAGCATCTCTGAATGGGGTAGCAGTGCAGGTGTACTAAAGCAGTTAGCATCTCTGAATGGGGTAGCAGTGCAGGTGTACTAAAGCAGTTAGCATCTCTGAATGGGGTAGCAGTGCAGGTGTACTAAAGCAGTTAGCGTCTCTGAATGGGGTAGCAGTGCAGGTGTACTAAAGCAGTTAGCATCTCTGAATGGGGTAGCAGTGCAGGTGTACTAAAGCAGTTAGCATCTCTGAATGGGGTAGCAGTGCAGGTGTACTAAAGCAGTTAGTGTTTCTGAATGGGGTAGGAGTGCAGGTGTACTAAAGCAGTTAGCATCTCTGAATGGGGTAGCAGTGCAGGTGTACTAAAGCAGTTAGCATCTCTGAATGGGGTAGCAGTGCAGGTGCATGAGAGACAATTTCACGGTCGCACTACTATTTTGAAGCTGAATGTAATCATTATCAGGTTCTACATGTGTACTAATATTAAGACACATTCAGTTGTTTCAATCTTTATCTATAATTGTTACTATGGTGTGATTGGGAAATACAATTGGCAGTGGTGTAAAGTAACTAAGTAAAACTACTTTGAAGTAATGCTTAAAGGGGACGTTTTCTTTTTTTATAAATGTCATGTTATGGTTACGTGCACTTATGTTGTGTAATTTAAAGTATGTACTTTGTTTAATGTGAATGTTTTGTTGTTTGTAGTCAATGCTTAGCTACCTGATCTATTGTAATTACATAATTTACTTAAAAATATATTTTTAGAGAATATGAAAGTGACAGAACTGTCAAGACAATAACTTTTGTGTTCGTTTCTCTTTATTACTACAGGCCGACTCAGATTAAGTCTGAGGCCGGTAACATCAACAGTGAGGACAGACCCAGCCTGCCTCTCTCCTTCCACACTGAGTAGAAACCTACAGTCACTGGGTCCTGATTGTGACAGTGGAGCCCAGTTTGTACTGCAGGATCCAGAGATGGCATCAGTGAAGCTGGAAGACTGCAGTCAAACACTAGAGCTGAATGTCATCATTAAAGATGAAGAGGAGGAGAAATCGGTTTCTCTTAGTAAGCACAGGTTTTTTTCTAATTAAGTTTGTGTTCATTCCAACTTCCCACTGTGCATGAAAAGTTGCAGTAGAACTGTTTCAATGAAAAGGTTAATGTTATTTCATGCTACTGAGACTTGCATGGTTTGACACCAGTATTGCCAGCATTTGTTTTATTCACTGGGCTATCTGGAGTGTTCAGAAAGTAGACTAAAGAAGTGACGTAGACAAACTGCCAATGTTTTAGGGTTCTATGAAATTAGTCTGTGTTGTTACTAACCCTTGTGATAGTGAGTGGAGGATGATATAGATCATAATTTTCACGACCCCCCCCCCCCTTTTTTTAGCTTTCAACTCTTACCCACTTTTAGAATAGTTTTATTCCCCCTTTGTATTGCACAGCCTACTTATGTGAATACATAGTGCATTCGGAAAGTATTCAGACCCCTTGACTTTTTCCACATTTTGTTACGTTACAGCCTTAATCTAAAATGGATTAAATAAAAAAAATCCTCAATCTGCACAGACTACTCCATAATGACAAAGCGAACACAGGTTTTTAGACATGTTTGCACATTTATTAAAAACATAAATACCTTATTTACATAAGTTCAGGCCCTTTGCTATGAGACTTGACATTGAGTTCAGGTGCATCCTGTTTCCATTGATCATCCTTGAGATGTTTCTACAACTTGATTGAGAGTCCACCTGTGGTGAATTACATTGATTGGACATGATTTAGAAAGGCACACACCTATCCATATAATGTCCCACATTTGACTGCATGTCAGAGTAAAAACCAAGCCATGAGGTCGAAGGAATTGTCCGTAGAGCTCCATGAAAGGATTATGTTGAGGCACAGATCTGGGGAAGGGTACCAGGACATTTCCAATAATAAAAATAAATAAAAGGTATAATGTGCAGTTGTAGATAATGCAGATTACGCTTAGACTACAGCCAAAATTCACATAAAAATAGAGAATATACAGTTTTACAGTACCAATATCACTGGCTTCTACAATATCACTGGTTTGTTAAGCTCACAAAACAGACCCCAAATATTATGAAACTCTGGGGCTTTCTTTTTCACTATATAAGTACAATTTTTCAAGAGCCAGACTTGACGTTAATTATTTTAACCAATGACCAAGTGAGGGGGAACTGACATACTTCCAGTGGAGAGCAATTAAACATCTAGCTTGTAATAGACTGAGGTCAACCATTTTCTTTTCTCTCCTATGTAAAGAGATTCTCTGGGTAAAGACTTAGGAGGCATAGTTTAGGGATTAGTGGTATTGGGGTAGAGGTCAACTCAGAGATATAGCGCAGTACTGAGCTCCAAAACGTTTGTATCTCAGCACATTCCTCCAGGCAATGATACAAGGTGCCTAAATGTGTGTTACATTTAACACACAGGTCTGAGGTATTGGGGTCAAATTTGTGGAGCTTAACAAGGGTGATATATGTTCTCATTATCCAATTGTATTGCAACAATCTCAGGTGGGTGTTTATTGTCTGTATCTGAGCTCTAGTGCATATCATACCCCAGTCCTCTGCTGAAATATCTTCCTGCATATCTTGTATCCACTGAAGTCTCTTACTATCAGTGTTGTCTTCATGAGTAGCTACCATTTTCCCATATAATGACGTCATGTGACCTCTCCCATAACACACATTATGTTTAGTACTCTCCTCACATTGTGAAAACCTTGATGGTTTTTCATGTAGTCATTTTGGTCTTGGTGTATTAGATATGGGAGAACTCTATCCAATCTCCTGGCCAAGGCTTTAGCACTAATTCTTGAGTCGGAGTTCAGAAGAGAAATCGGTCTGAACTTTCACATTTTGTTGGGGATTTATCAGGCTTCAGAATAAGAGTAAAAAATGTTATATTACATTTACATAAGTATTCAGACCCTTTACTTAGTACTTTGTTGAAGCACGATTTGGCAGTGATTACAGCCTTGAGTGTTCTTGGGTATGACACTACAAGCTTGGCACACCTGTATTTGAGGAGTTTCTCCCATTCTCTGCAGATCCTCTCAAGCTCTGTCAGGTTAGATGAGGATTGTCGCCACACAGCTATTTTCTGGTCTCTCCAGAGATGTTCAATCAGGTTCAAGTCTGGGCTCTGGCTGGGCCACTCAAGAACATTCAGAGACTTGTCCCGGAGCCACTCCTGCATTGTCTTGGCTGTGTGCTTAGGGTCGCTGTCCTGTTGGAAGGTGAACCTTCTCCCCAGTATGAGTTCCTAAGCACTCTGGAGCAGACCACTGCGCCACTCGGGAGGTCCCCAGAGTGCTTAGGAACTCATACTGGGGAGAAGGTTCACCTTCCATATTTAACCCTTTCTCCCAGGCTGAGTCTCCTCTTACACATCTGAACAAGCATTGTATCTTAACTGCTAGGCAGGAAACTAAGTGATACAGCCATAAACGTGTCTTTCTCCCTTAACGTGACCTGACCTCGACCCCCTTCATCACTAATCCATGTCTCTCTCCCCTTATCAATGCCTGCCACGTGATTGCTTTCCCTTCACTCAGCACATTCCAAGCTTAATTGCACACACTATATACCTTCTTCCTACAGTTAACCATTAACTTCTGGTGTAGACCCTCTAAACCTAAACACTCAATATTTCAATAAGATACCTGATAATTAACCCTATCCCTAGTTTAGGAGTTAGTACCCATAATCCATCAGTAGCTACAAGCTAAAGACCCTGTGTTGTGGTATCAGGCTAGGAATATGTTATTGAAAGTATGTGAATGTAACATTTTGCAACTGTGATGGGGGTCATATTCTCGAATTCCCAGAGTGCCCTGTTAGGGTGAAAGAGGTTGAGGTGTCTAGGATCAGGGCTGTACAGCAAATCTCCTATTTGGAGACAGTGAAGAGAGTTGAAGGGGCAAGAGGCCACAGTTCTGAAGCAGATATGGTGGTGGATGCACCACAACCAGTTGCAAATGTTGTACGTCAATCAAGTGATCTGGATACACATATTGTGAAGAAGATGGATATTTTAGTATTTATAACCACAGTTATTAATTGTACTGCACAAGAAGTCCAAGAAGCTGGACATCATTATATCTGCAGCTGAGAAGTTTTTGGGCCTCCAAGACGGCAAGGACTACTGTTGCCAGAGAATGTAATATTAATTTCTCTACCATAAGCCTCCTTCAATGTTGTTTTAGAGAATTTGACAGTATGCCCACCACCAGTATGCAGACCACCAGTATGGAGTTGTGTGCGGTTTGCTGATGTCAATGTTGTGAACAGAGTGCCCCGTGGTGATATCGGGGTTATGGTATGGGCAGGCATAAGCTACAGACGATGAACACAATTGCATTTAACAATGGCAATTTGAATGCACAGAGAAACCATGATAAGATTCTGAGGGCCAGTGTCCTGCCGTTCCTCCGCCGCCATCACCTCATGTTTCAGCATGACAATACACTGCCCCATGTCGCAAGGATCTGTACACATTTGAAAATGCAGAAAATGTCCCAATTCTTCCATGGCCTGCATACTCACCAGACATATCACCCTTTGAACATGTCTGGTACGACGTGTACCACAGCTTGTCCAAATGTAATTACTCTCCTTTAATTAGGATGTTTACTTTGCTAACAGTGGAAATTATTTTTCATGCTACAAGAGGTAGGCTACCTGATTCTGGCAAATGGGTTCCGGAACGAAAGACAAAAAACAGAGGTGCTGGAGGATCCAGCTGAAATTAAGCACCGCCCTTCTCATATAACAGGGTAGGGCCATCCCAAGTATCCACCAAACCAAGATAGACCACAGCCGGTCGTTTCCAATGGGAAAAGATGAGTCATAGTGGGCAGAGCCAAGCACGAGCTAGCGAGATCGTTTTGGCGCCTTCTAGCGCACATCTGCATATTTCTGTTAGGGAACGCCTCTGTGAAGAACTCGTGTGCAATAACTCAATTCGCCTCAGCGTTCCTTCTAAATAACGTGATTATTTAAAACTTTTGCAAAGGGTAAAGTCTACAAAACTTAGTCTACTCTGTTCATAACAGATTTTAGTTCTGGGAACAGAAAACTGTATAAAGATCAGATGTTTCATAGATTACAACATTTGTAGAATGTCGGTCAAAATCCATCTCGTTCCATCTTCTCCCACTGCTGGCCAGTGGGCTTCCTCTCACTACCATATTTGGTAGTGAGTGGAAACGCTAAGCGGATGCCTCACATTTATACATCGGGTGAAACATCTGTCTCATTGTTCAATCTGTGGCTGCACTGTGGTAGTGGGGGAACAGGAAGTTCCAGACAGGCACGCACCATTCTTCAGAATAAAGAAAGCGGCAGATCTGTGATGTCAAGAACCTTTGTGTTGGTTGCTATTTACTACAGGTATGTAATAGCACGTTTAAACGTTTTAATATCAAAAGAACATGTCATACCATGCTAGGTAACATTTGTTAAGGTATTATCACATTTGGTAAAGGTTTGATGTGTTATGTTGTGTCAAACTGAGTGAAGAATGTAATAAACAATTTTACAAGTCACATAGCTAACATTAGATACTTTGGGTTTGTCTGAATAGATGTACATAATTTCTTCAAGGTAATTTAATAAAGAATCAATTTATTTAAGATTTCTGAGTTTGTTTAGCATGTTATTGGTTTTGTGTAAAATTCACAAGCTGGTAAAATGCTGGCGCCCACTCTGTCTGCGTCAACAGACTTCAGTGCTGGTGCAGAGAGACAATTTCACGGTTGCACTACTGTTTTGAAGCTGAATGTAATGATTATCCGTTTCTACATGTGTACTAATATTCAGACACATTCAGTTGTTTCTATCTTTATCTATAAATGTTACTATGGTGTGAACGGAAATACAATTGGTTTTTGATGTGAAATACAGCAAAGACAAAGTTATTCAGGAAAATAGTACATAGTGCTGCCTAAAACATATACTGCAACATTGTACTAAATGATTTTTGAGTCATTTATATGAATTTGGTGAAATCTACTAGAGGTTAAGTGCATTTACGTTGTGTAGACTAATTTAAAGCAGGTACTTTGTCTAATTTTAAGGAATTCATGTTTTGTTCTATTCTACCTGTTCTATTGAAATGAGATCAGTGCTTAACTTGAACAGAATATTAACAGTATTTTGGAGCTCCTGCACCTAGAAATGAGTCCTGGCACCTATTTCAGTCCAAGTCAAGCACTGAAATAGATAATTTAACAATAAGTATTTTTTGAGAATAACGAAAGTGCCAGACCTGTCAATACTAACTTTTGTGTCTTTCTCTTTATTACTTCAGGCCGACTCAGATTAAGTCTGAGGTTTGTAACATCAACAGTGAGGACAGACTCAGCCTGCCTCTCTCCTTCCACAGTGAGTTCAAACCTACAGTCACTGGGTCCTGATTGTGACAGTGGAGCCCAGTTTGCACCGCAGGATCCAGAGATGGCGTCAGTGAAGCTGGAAGACTGCAGTCAAACAATGGAGCTGAATGTCAACATTAAAGATGAAGACGATAAGATTGGGATATCTCTTTCTCAAGGTAAGAGAATGCCAAGATTGTGCAATGCTGTCATCAAGGCAAAGGGTGGCTATTTGAAGAATCTCAAATATAATATATTTAGATTTCTTTAACACTTTTTTTTGGTTACTACATGATTCCATGTGTGTTATTTCATAGTTTTGATTTCTAAACTATTATTCTACAATGTAGAAAATAGTAAAAATAAAGAAAAACCCTTGAATGAGTAGGTGTTCTAAAACTTTTGACCTGTAGTGTATATCACACAACTGACTGGTTCTTCTGATGTTGTTCACACAGGAGACCATGTTGAGACATTCTCTACATCCAGAGAGCAACAGCAGGAAGATCACAGAGCTAAGAGGTCTCACCACTGCCCACATTGTGAGGAGAATTTTTCAATTCTATCAAAGCTAAAGTTACATGTAAAAATACACACAGGAGAGAATCTGTATTCCTGTACTGACTGTGGGAAGAATTTTACAACATCAAAGGCTCTGACAGTTCATCAGAGAGTGCACAGAGGAGAGAAGCCTCACTCCTGCTCTGACTGTGGGGCGAGTTTCTCTCAAATGGGCACCTTAAAAAGACACGAACGTATACACACAGGAGAGAAGCCTTACTCCTGCTCTGACTGTGGAAAGAGTTTCGCTCAACTGGGCGACTTAAAAATACATGAACGTATACATACAGGAGAGAAGCCTTACTCATGCTCTGACTGTGAAAAATGCTTCAAAACATCAACTGAGCAAAAGGTTCATCAGAGAACACACACAGGAGAGAAGCCTTACTCCTGCTCTGACTGTGGAAAGAGTTTCTCTCAACTGGGCGACTTTAAAACACATGAACGTGTACATACAGGAGAGAAGCCTTACTCCTGCTCTGACTGTGAAAAATGCTTCAAAACATCAACTGAGCAAAAGGTTCATCAGAGAACACACACAGGAGAGAAGCCTTACTCCTGCTCTGACTGTGGAAAGAGGTTCTCTCAACTGGGGGACTTAAAAACACATGAACGTATACACACAGGACTGAAGCCTTACTCCTGCTCTGACTGCGGAAAAAGTTTCTCTCAACTGGGTCACTTAAAAACACATGAACGTATACATACAGGAGTGAAGCCGTACTCCTGCTCTGACTGTGGAAAGAGTTTCTCTCAACTGGACAACTTAAAAAGACATGAACGTGTACATACAGGAGTGAAGCCTTACTCCTGCTCTGACTGTGTAAAGAGTTTCTCTAAACTGGACAACTTAAAAAGACATGAACGTATACATACAGGAGTGAAGCCTTAATCCTGCTCTGATTGTGTAAAATGCTTCACAACATCAACTATGCTAACAGTTCATCAGAGAACACACACAGGAGAGAAGCCTTACTCCTCCTCTTAATGTGGCAAGTTTCTCCCGATTTGGAAATGTAAAGACACACCAACTGATACACACTTGAGAGAAGCCTTATCACTGCACTGACTGTGAGAAGAGATTCTACAGATTGTGCCATTTTAAAAGACACCAATGTATACATAAAGGAGAGAAGCCTCATCAGTTCTCTCAGACCAGCTAAGATTAGTCACTCCACTTCATTCTCATGTCATTAAATAATTGGCAACATTGAATTGGATCAAATCTATTGTAAAACAAAACATTAAGGGCACCTGCTCTTTCCATGACAGACAGACCAGGTGGGCAAAGGAATGAAAACACTGGACACTGGACACTAGAAGATTGGAAAACTATTGCCTGGTCTGATGAATCCCGGTTCCTGCTGTTTCACGCTGATAGGAGGGCTAAGGTATTTAGGAAACCACAAGTACATGCATCCAGTGGTGGGAAAAGTACCTAACTGTCATACTTGAGTAAAAGTAATCATACCTTAATAGAAAATGACTCAAGTGAAAGTCACCCACTAAAATACTACTTGAGTAAAAGTATTTGGTTGTAAATATACTTAAGTATCAAAAGTAAAAATATGAATAATTTCTTAAAATTAAGCAAACCAGAGGGCACAATTGTCTTGTTTTTTATATATTACGGATAGCCAGGGGCAGATTCCAACACTAAGACATAATTTACAAACGAAGCATTTGTGTTTGGTGAGTCCGCCAGATCAGAGGCAGTAGGGATGACCAGGGATGTTATCTTGATAAGTGTGTGAATTGGACCACTTTCTGTCCTGCTAATCCTAAACAATGTAACGAGTACTTTTGGGTGTCAGGGAAAATGTATGGAGGTAAAAGTACATTTTCTTTAGGAATTTAGTGAAATAAAAGTTGTCAACAATATAAATAGTAAAGTACAGAACCCCCCCAAAACTACTAAAGTAGTTTAAATCATTTTTACTTCAGTACTTTACACCACTGCATGCATCCATGCTGTGTTTCAGCATTGCAGGCTGGTGGTGTGATGGTTGGGGTGTGTTTTCAGGGCACACATTGGGCCCCTTGATAAAAGTTGAGCAATTCTTGAATACAACAGGATGTCTTAACAGCATTGCCGATCAGGTGCATCCCTTCATGGCAGCAGTGTATCCATCCGCAAAGGGATGTTTTCAGCAGTATTATGCCCCATTCCACAAGGCTTGTCACGAATGGTTCCAAGAACATTACAGTGAATTCAGCTCACTGCAGTGGCCCGCCGAGTCACCAGATCTCAATCCAATTGTCCATTTGTGGGAGGAGATGGAACGAGCTATTCGGAGTAGATCCACTCCCAGCCAACTTGGCACAATTGCAGGAAGCATTGGAGTCAACATGGACCAGCGTCCCTGTGGAACACACAACACCTTGGACAGTCCATGTCTGATGAATTCAGGTTGTTCTGAGGACAAAGGGGGTGCAACTCTATTAGGAAGGTGTTCCTAATGTTTTGAACACTCAGTGTATATCAGATAAAGATGGTGTGATGATCTGTTTTCAGCATTAGTTTGGGTGGATTATTTTATATTACTGAACAACTTTTGTTTAATGATAAACAGGCTATGAATCGACTACTTGTGTTTATTAAATTGTATTTTAATACTAGATTCATTATTTTAGTCATTGTTGATGAGTGTATTAGTATAAATGTATTGAAGTTAATTGATCTGGCGGCAGGTAGCCGAGCAGTTAAGAGTGTTGGGCCAGTAACTGAAAGGTCGCTGTTCACCTAATCGGCTCTGGACCAATCTGCCATTGTGCCCCTGAGCAAGGCAATTAACCCTTTTGTTGTCCTGTAAGTCTCTCTGGATAAGAGCATCTGCTAAATGACAAGAATGTAACGAAAAATGTTTGTACATGAGTTTATGCTGGGCAACCTCTTCTCTTGTGTATAATTTAAATGAAATAAACTGTTTGAAGTGTAATACTGTATATACAATACACCACATTACCACTTTGTTGACCCTGGTCAGAGGTACAGGACCATAGTAAACTAGACTATGTAGCTGCTGTTGTTAGTAGCCTACAGTTTCCATGTAATACAGCATGTCAGATCGCTAATGATTAGATGTACAGGCTGCTACATTTCTGCAAGAGTTTTAGCTGGTGTCTATCAGGAGTGATGTATTATCAGGCTACCAGAGGGAAGTGGAGAGCGCGCATTGAGCTTTGTGCGTTGTGCCCGGCCCGCCCGACATGGTCAAGAGAGGCAAAGAACCTGAGCAGCACTCTGATGTGAAGAACAGCCCTTACAAAAATGTAGGATTGTAGTACAATTAAAAAAATACAGCTTTGTATTTTCGTGGAATGGTAGTGACCAAAAAACATGTTTTCCATTGTACTAGACCTAGGAATATAAAATGTTTATTTATAGCACAGGCTTAGAAAAAATTCATCTCTAACTAAATGTAACTCCAAATGAACTCTAAAGGAACTGTAATTAAATTACAAATGTCCACCTTGGACCCAGTGACTGTAGGTTTGGAGTGTGGAAGGAGAGAGGCAGGCTGGGTTTGTCCTAACTGTCAACTCTGGATAGGATCCCAGTCCTAAATAGAAGTCTGGTCCGCCCCTGTGGAAGCCCCACCCCCTCCCATTGTACTGTATGTATGAACACATTTTCAACAATGGCTTCCTAAAATGCTGTGGTGCTTACTAACACAATAGGAAAGGTTGTGGTAGACATGGGCCATCACAGGAGAGTTCACAGCTCTTTCACTCTAAACATTCATATCAATGACTCACCCTCAAATGGACCATCACCACCAGAGTTCTAGAAGACTATTTACATAATCAACTGGGCATTACAACAGTCTGACCCTCTATATAGTCTTGGGTGTATATTGAACTCTATCAAAGGGGTGTGGAAAAGGTCTGTTGAAATGAATACTGTAGTGGTGTGAGAAAGGTAACGCAAGCTTCCTCTCTGGTTCCATTCTCCAATAGTAACTGGGTCATTATTGAATTGCAGGAGTAATACTGTTTCTGGGCTTTGGTACCTATAAAACACTTATTTAATAAGGCAACACAAGCACTTTATACTGATTTAACATCTATTTGTATGCGTTGTAGAAATTACTGGTGCCTAACGAATGGGCTTGTCACCGTGGTGATGTGTAGAGATGTAGTGACATGTTTTGAGTAGATAAATATATATTCTTTAGAATTCCATGAATTAAACAAAGACATTCAGTAGATCAATAAAGCTGCAGTACTGTATCTGGTCTCAAAGCTGATGAAAAACCATGTCAGTGCTGAGGTCAAATGTAATGCTCATTTACATTTCCTGTTCGTTTCAGCGTCATACAAACAGGAATTATTTAGCTTAAAACAGTTTTTAGTATTTAATGATAGAGAAGAGATTGAGCAGCACAAATTAATTAATTCAATTCTAACTTTATTTTAAATTTTCAGATCAATTAAGCTCAATGGAGTTATCCAAACACATTCCTCATCAATGACTAAAATAACACATTTAGTTTTAAAACACAATTTAATAAACATGTAGTCATTTCATAGCCTGTGCATCAATAAACAAAAGTCTGTCGTAAAATATGTATCTACCCAAACTAATGGTGAAAACTGATCATCACACAATCTCTATATGATACATGTTGTATCTACCAGCTGTGGTGGTGGTATTTCTGCTTTACCAAATGAGGAGAGTTACAAACTTCACACACCAGTCAGAGTTATACTTAAACTACAGCTTTAATAATAAGAGCTTTGCAATAGCAATTTTACTTTCAATGATGCGCCATCTCTAATGAACCATTGAAAGTACCAACAGAAAAGTATAAAGATCTTTGATAGCAAAGATACACCCCTCTCAACTTACATGACGAACCACAGATCTTAGGAACAGTTCACAAAGAAAAAAAATTACTTGAGAAAGGAGTATCCCTTAGCCAGATAGCATTCGCTATAAATTATCGTTCAGTTTGGTCCCTAAGACGAGGTTCTAATCTCGTTCCTGGTACTTCATAGCACAGAACCATTACCTCATGTTATCTGGAATGCTCTTTAGGTTTTATCAACCAAAGACATCGTAAATCTCCTCTGTCAGTGCTATCTGATAGAGGCCCATCCTCAGTGGAACACACACACAATAGTTAACAGAATACTCTATTCTGTCGAATAAAACAACCATTATAATGCAATACAAGCATTATAACATAATCTTGCAATTTTCCACGACACAGCTCATTCCCACAGAAAACTGCAGAGGGAAGCAGTACCACCCAGTCAACCATCACACTCCAATGTTTCTAGTGAACAGCACCGATATGGAGAACCAATAGATGGATTTTTCAAACTTTATATTTGATTTATTAGGATCCCCATTAGCTGACGACAAAGGAGAAAGCTTGTCTTACTGGGGTCCAACATATAACTAAAAAGACATTAGAGACACAAACTGACAAGGTGACACTGATCAGTAAAGAGAGGCTAACATTCTAGAACACTCCCTTTCCTCTGCAGTTCTCTCACAGTTATCTCACACTTATTTTATGAGATGACATCAACAGTGAGGACAAACCCAGCCTGCCTCTCTCCTTCCACACTCAGTCCAAACCTACAGTCACTGGGTCCTGATTGTGACAGTGGAGCCCAGTTTGCACAGCAGGAGCCAGAGATGGAATCAGTGAAGCTGGAAGACTGCAGTCAAACACTGGAGCAGAATGTCAACATTCAAGATGGAGGGGAAGATTGGGAGATCTGTTAATCGGTGTAAGAGCAGGTTGTATTTATCTATAAGTTACCTCCATAATATCTTCATAAGTTATGACCCAGTCTATTGCTAGGTTTAATTCTGTAATTGTGACATCACACATCCCTGAGAAACTGCACAACGCCTGTGTTTTTCATTCCAACTTCCCACTGTGCATGAAACGTTGCAGTAGAACTGTTTCAATGAGAAGGTAGATGTTATTTCATAGTACTGAAACCTGCATGGTTTGATACCAGTATTGTCAGCATGTGTTTTATTCCATTCCAATTAATTCAGCCAGAACACTGATAATTACAGTTCTCTTCAATGCTTTTCAAAGAGGAAAAAAATATTTTATATTGAAAGTCAAGTGTTTTAATTTCTACTAGTTTTCCTTCACAGAAAATACATTAGTGACACACATTCAGCAGAAAATAGCTTCATGTTCATCAGCTAACAGCAGAACTGCAACACTAATTGGATAGCAGTCACACAAGTAAATGAGCTTACAATGAAAAAGCAAGGTCTTTTTTTGCTAAAACGATGCATGGTCATTATATTTCTAGTGTTTATCATAGAAAGAATGTAGCCAGCTACATTTCCTAATCTAATGTGTTGCTTGAAGTGAATCTTGCATTTTACTGGAGAAATGAGGCTACACGAGAAAAGTACCAGGGAAAAGTAGCTCCACATCAGTCAGAGTACTGTCTGCTGATAGAAGTTCCTGAAAGTGCAACTGAAGAATAAAATTAGTTTGATGGCGGGCAGAAATTACAATAAGAATAATTTAAACAACTTTCTGGTTCTTCTGATGTTGTTCACATAGGAGACCATGTTGAGACATTCTCTACATCCAGAGACCAACAGCAGGAAGATTCTCATCTGATAAAGGAAGTTGTAACAGTGAATTGGATCAAATGAAGAAAGTGTAGAACACTCTATTGTAATCCTATAGTTTCTCACTGTGAGAGAACTGTGCAGAAGAAAGGGAGCGTTATAGAATGTTAGCCTCTCTTTACTGATCAGTATTCACCTGGTCAGTTTTGGTGTGTTTTGTTAGCTTCTACTGTAAAGATATTGAGATCTTGGATTTGCCTTTTGGGTTGAATATCCTCTTTGAGGATTCTCACATTGAAGCAATGGAGTCTGATGGTTGACTGGGTAGTACTGCTTCCTTCTGCAGTTCTCTGTGGGAATGAGCTAGTAGACACAACATGTATCAGATAGAGATGGTGTGATGATCAATTTTCTGTGGGAATGAGTTAGTAGACACAACATGTATCAGATAGAGATGGTGTGATGATCAATTTTCTGTGGGAATGAGTTAGTAGACACAACATGTATCAGTTAGAGATGGTGTGATCAGTTTTCACCATTAGTTTGGGGGGAATTATGTTTTGCTACTAAACGACTACTTCTTTAATGATACACAAGTTATGGAACGAGTACGTGTTTATTAAATTGTTTTCTAAAACTAGATTCATTATTTTAGTAATTGATGATGAAGAATGTGTTTGGATAACTGCATTCAAGCCGACTTAATTGATCTGCCAATGAAAAATAAAGTTACATGAATTTGAATTGGTCAAACTCTTCTTCTCTTCTATATTCAGTTCTTCATATTAGATCTGACAGTATGAATGGTTCTTATGGTTGTATTCAGTTCTTCATATTAGATCTGACAGTATGAATGGTTCTTATGGTTGTATTCAGTTCTTCATATTAGATCTGACAGTATGAATGGTTGTTATGGTTGTATTCAGTTCTTCATATTAGATCTGACAGTATTAATGGTTCTTATGGTTGTATTCAGTTCTTTCATATTAGATCTGACAGTATGAATGGTTGTTATGGTTGTATTCAGTTCTTCATATTAGATCTGACAGTATGAATGGTTCTTGTGGTTGTATTCAGTTCTTCATATTAGATCTGACAGTATGAATGGTTCTTATGGGCTGAGTGCCTGGAGTGTTTTGGTATGATTAAAGTCAGGAGTTCTCTCTGACCCTGTGATGTCACCAGGAGAGAACCACATGTCTCTATCATACACAAACTCTTCTCTATCATTAAATACAACTAAACTATGTTTTAACTGAAATATTTAGTGTTTGTCTGAAGCTGAAAAAGATCTGAAATTATCATCACAAAGATTAATTTGACCTTATGCACTAACAAGCTTTTTCAATATACGCAGCTTTGTCACCAGCTACAGTACTGTACCTTTATTCATCTACTGTACTTCAGTCAACATGTACTCACATTGGATGGGTTGATTAGGATTCAAACCATCTCTTAAACCACTAGCTAGCTAGTTACAAGCCACAACACACATGTCAAGTTGCTGTAGAACTGTTTCATTGGGAAATATGTCATCAAAACTACTGGATATCTTTATAAGGAAAACTGTTCTACAAGTTTCTTACACTTTGAAAATGTGGAGTAGGTTGTGTAGGTCAGCAGGACAACAATATTTAATGCCTATTAAGATTTTAAAAAGCAAAATGTAGAGGTGTGTAGGCTTTCACTGTGACTGTATACGTACCATTGACTTGCAATGGATTTGTGCCATAAATGCTAAAAGGTTAACATTTTAAACAGTAGCCAGATAAACAATATATTCCCAGGACTATAATGAGGGTCAGACTGTTAAAATGTCCAGCTGATTATGTAAATAGTCTTGTAGAACTCTGGTATTGATGGTCCATTTCAAGGTGAGTCATTGATATGAATGTTTAGAGTGAAAGAGCTGTGACCTCACCTGTGATGGCCCACATCTACCACAACCTTTCCTATTGTGTTAGTCAGCACCACAGCATTTTAGAAAGCCATTGTTCAAAATGTGTTTATACACACAGTAACAATGGAAGGGGGGGTGGAATGAACAGGGGAGGAGTTGATCTCTGACTTCTATTTAGGGCTGGTATCCCTCTGTGGGCCGGGCTTTTCAGAATATCTCTGGATTCTCTTTTAAACATACTAGAAACCTGAGGGACAGCCTGGTAGGAGCAGATAAACATGCTAGAAACCTGAGGGACAGCCTGGTAGGAGCAGATAAACATGCTAGAAACCTGAGGGACAGCCTGGTAGGAGCAGATAAACATACTAGAAACCTGAGGGACAGTCTGGTAGGAGCAGATAAACATGCTAGAAACCTGAGGGACAGTCTGGTAGGAGCAGATAAACATACTAGAAACCTGAGGGACAGTCTGGTAGGAGCAGATAAACATGCTAGAAACCTGAGGGACAGTCTGGTAGGAGCAGATAAAACATACTAGAAACCTGAGGGACAGTCTGGTAGGAGCAGATAAACATACTAGAAACCTGAGGGACAGTCTGGTAGGAGCAGATAAACATGCTAGAAACCTGAGGGACAGTCTGGTAGGAGCAGATAAACATACTAGAAACCTGAGGGACAGTCTGGTAGGAGCAGATAAACATGCTAGAAACCTGAGGGACAGTCTGGTAGGAGCAGATAAAACATACTAGAAACCTGAGGGACAGTCTGGTAGGAGCAGATAAACATGTTAGAAACCTGAGGGACAGTCTGGTAGGAGCAGATAAACATGCTAGAAACCTGAAGGACAGTCTGGTAGGAGCAGCTAAACATACTAGAAACCTGAGGGACAGTCTGGTAGGAGCAGATAAACATACTAGAAACCTGAGGGACAGTCTAGTAGGAGCAGATAAACATACTAGAAACCTGAGGGACAGTCTGGTAGGAGCAGATAAACATACTAGAAACCTGAGGGACAGTCTGGTAGGAGCAGTCTGGACTTACAGAGAGAAACATATTATATCCATGACTTACAGAGAGAAACATATTATATCCATGACTTACAAACAGAGAGACATATTATATCCATGACTTACAGAGACATATTATATCCATGACTTACAGAGAGAAACATATTATATCCATGACTTACAAACAGAGAGACATATTATATCCATGACTTACAGAGACATATTATATCCATGACTTACAAACAGAGACATATTATATCCATGATTTACAAACAGAGACATATTATATCCATGACTTACAAACAGAGACATATTATATCCATGACTTACAAACAGAGACATATTATATCCATGACTTACAGAGAGACATATTATATCCATGACTTACAGAGAGAGACATATTATATCCATGACTTACAGAGAGACATATTATATCCATGACTTACAGAGAGACATATTATATCCATGACTTACAAACAGAGACATATTATATCCATGACTTACAGAGAGACATATTATATCCATGACTTACAGAGAGAGACATATTATATCCATGACTTACAAACAGAGACATATTATATCCATGACTTACAGAGAGACATATTATATCCATGACTTACAGAGAGAGACATATTATATCCATGACTTACAGAGAGACATATTATATCCATGACTTACAGAGAGACATATTATATCCATGACTTACAGAGAGACATATTATATCCATGACTTATAGAGAGACATATTATATCCTGACTTACAGAGACCTGGAGGCGAAAGAAGCGCACTCCTGTTTAGTGTAGGTGCTGGCTAGCGGAGTAGAACACCTGTTTAGTGGAGGTGCTGGCTAGCGGAGTAGAACACCTGTTTAGTGGAGGTGCTGGCTAGCGGAGTAGAACACCTGTTTAGTGGAGGTGCTGGCTAGCGGAGTAGAACACTTGAAAAAGGAAAGGAGAGACGCACACTTTAAAAGCTCAGACGGAATAATTTAATAACCTAATATCCAACGTTTCGACAGACAAGCTGTCTTCATCAGGATATAATGACAAACACTGTGGGTCACTAGTTTATATAGTGTCAAAGGACACACACACAGGTGTCTGTAATCATGGCCGGGTGTGCCCTGATATCATTGGTTAATTCTTAGATAAAAATAACATCAAAAACATGAGAGCATACGATCACAGATACAATTTTGCTACATAGGCCTACAAACATTACAATGAATAGCACAATCACAAGAATGGCTTCAGATCAAAGTCTACATTGAGACCGAAGGGAGCAAGGGTTTTTAAATTAAAGATCCAGGCAGGCTCTCTTTTAAAAAAATTCTTGGAAAAATGTGCTTACTATTACCCTGGCCAGAGGGACAGGGTCAACAAAGCAGTAATGTTGTGTATTGTATATACAGTATTTCACTTCAGTTTATTTAATTTAATTATACACAAGAGAAGAAGAGGTTGCCCAGCATGAATTCATGTACAAACATTTTTCATTACATTTGTGTCATTTAGCAGATCTCTGGATAAGAGCGACTTACAGGACAAATAAGGGTTAATTGCCTTGCTCAAGGGCACAATGACAGATTATTCATCTAGTCGGCTCGGGATTCAAACCAGCAACCTTTCAGTTACTGGCCCAACACTCTTAACCGCTAGGCTACCTGCCGCCAGATCAATTAACTTCAATACAGTTATTCAAATACATTCATCATCAATGACTAAAACAATGAATCTAGTATTAAAGGACAATTTAATAAACACAAGTAGTCGATTCATAGCCTGTTAATCATTAAACAAAAGTTATATAGTAATATATAATAATCCACCCAAACTAATGCTGAAAACTGATTATCATCAGCTCGTTCTATCTCCTCCCACAGATGAACAATTGGATTGAGATCTGGTGACTCTGCAGGCCACTGCAGTAAGCTGAATTCACTGTCATGTTCTTGGAACCATTCCTGGACAAGCCTTGTGGCATAATCCTGCTGAAGAAATCTATTTGCAGAAGGATACACTGCTGCTATGAAGGGATGCACCTGATTGGCAATGATGTTTAGATATACTGTGGCATTCAAACATTGTTCAACCTTTATCAAGGGGCCCAATGTGTGCCCTGAAAACACACCCCAACCATCACACCACCAGCCTGCAATGCTGATATACGGCATGGATGCATGCAGTGGTGTAAAGTACTTTAGAATAATTTCTTTAAAGAACTACTTTAGTAGTATCTGTACTTTACTATTTATATTGTTGACAACTTTTATTTCACTAAATTCCTAAAGAAAATAATGTACTTTTTGCTCCATACATTTTCCCTGACACCCAAAAGAACTCGTTACATTTCTTATGATTAGCAGGATAGAAAATGGTCCAATTCACACACTTATCAAGATAACATCCCTGGTCATCCCTACTGCCTCTGATCTGGCAGACTCACTAAACACAAATGCTTCGTTTGTAAATTATGTCTGAATGTTGGAGTCTGCCCCTGGCTATCCGTAATATAAAAAAAAGACAATTGTGCCATCTGGTTTGCTTAATTTAAGGAATTTGAAATTATTCATATTTTTACTTTGATACTTAAGTATATTTACAACCAAATACTTTTACTCAAGTAGTATTTTAGTGGGTGACTTTCACTTGAGTCATTTTCTATTAAGGTATCATTACTTTTACTCAAGTATGACAGTTGGGTAATTTTTCACCACTGGATGCATGTACTCATGGTTTCCTCCATACCATAGTCCTCCCATCAGCATGAAACAGCAGGAACAGGGATTCATCAGACCAGGCAATGTTGTTCAAATTCATTCTCCAGTGTCCAGTCTTCATTCCTTAGCCCACTGCAACATCTTGTTTTATACTGAAAGCTAATGGGGATCCATAATAAATACACCACAACTACATTATTAAGGATCATAGCTTTTCACCTGGTCAGTTTATGTCATGAAAAGAGCAGGTGTCATTAATGTTTTGTACACTCAGAGTATGTTGTGTCTACCAGCTCATTCCCACAGGAAACTGCAGAGGGAAGCAGTACCACCCAGTCAACCATCGGACTCCATTGTGAGACGTCTCACAGAGGATATTCAACCCTAAGGGCAAATCCAAGGTCATCTCAATATCTTTACAGTAGAAGCTAACAAAACACACCAAAACTGACAAGGTGCACACTGATCAGTAAAGAGAGGCTAACATTCTATAACGCTCCCTTTCCTCTGCACAGTTCTCTTACAGTGAGAAACTATAGGATTACAATAGAGTGTTCTACACTTTCTTCATTTGATCCAATTCAACGTTGCCAATTACTTTATGAGATAAGAATTAAGTGGAGTGTCTAATCTTAGCTGGTCTGAGAGATCTGATGAGGCTTCTTTCCTTTATGTATACATTGGTGTCTTTTTAAATGGCTCAATCTGTAGAATCTCTTCTCACAGTCAGTGCAGTGATAAGGCTTCTCTCCTGTGTGGATATGTTCATGTCGTTTTAAGTTGCACAGTAGAGAGAAACTCGCCGAACAGTCAGAGCAGGAGTAAGGCTTCTCTCCTGTGTGTATACTTTCATGTCGTTTTAAGTTGCACAGTAGAGAGAAACTCGCCGCACAGTCAGAGCAGATGTAAGGCTTCTCTCCTGTGTGTGTTCTCTGATGAACTTTTAGCCTAGTTGATGTTGGGAAGCATTTTACACAGTCAGAGCAGGAGTACGGCCTCTCTCCTGTGTGTGTTCTTTGATGAAGTTTTAGCTCAGTTGCTGTTGTGAAGCATTTTACACAGTCAGAGCAGGAGTAAGGCTTCTCTCCTGTATGTTTTTGTTCATGTGTTTTTAAGTGGCCCAGTCGAGAGAAACTCTTTCCACAGTCAGAGCAGGAGTAAGGCTTCTCTCCAGTATGTATATGTTGGTGAATTTTTAACTGGCCCAGTAGAGAGAAACTCTTTCCACAGTCAGAGCAGGAGTAAGGCTTCTCTCCTGTATGTTTTTGTTCATGTGTTTTTAAGTGGCCCAGTCGCGAGAAACTCTTTCCACAGTCAGTGCAGGAGTAAGGCTTCTCTCCTTTGTGTATACGTTCATGTCGTTTTAATTTGCACAGTAGCGAGAAACTCGCCGCACAGTCAGAGCAGGAGTAAAGCTTCTCTGTGTGTATACGTTCATGTCGTTTTAAGTTGCACATTAGAGAGAAACTCTTTCCACAGTTAGAGCAGAAGTAAGGCTTCTCTCCTGTGTGTGTTCTCTGATGAACTTTTAGTTTAGCTGATGTTGTGAAGCATTTTATACAATCAGAGCAGGAGTAAGGCTTCTCTCCTGTGTGTGTTCTCTGATGAACTTTTAGCCAAGTTGATGTTGTGAAGCATTTTACACACTCAGAGCAGGAGTAAGTCTTCTCTCTTGTGTGCACTCTCTGATGAACTGTCAGATCCTTGGATGTTGTGAAACTCTTCCCACTGTCAGTATAGGAATACCGATTCTCTTCTGTGTGTATTTTTAGGTGTATTTTTAGCTTTGATAAAAATGGGAAAATCTCCTCACAATGTGGGCAGGGGTGAGACCTCTTAGCTCTGTGATCTTCCTGCTGTTGCTCTCTGGATGTAGAGAATGTCTCAACATGGTCTCCTGTGTGAACAACATCAGAAGAAAGAGTCAGTTGGTGTGATATACATGTCAATCACATGTATTTTATGTAGCCATTATTACATCAGAAGCTGTCACAAAGTGCTTTACAGTAACCCAGCCTCAATCCCCAAAGAGCAAGCAATGCAGGTGTAGAAGCAAAGTGACCACGAAAAACTCCCCAGCAAGAAGGAACCTAGGAAGAAACGTAGAGAGGAACCAGGCTCAAAGGGGTGGCCAGTCCTCTTCTGGCTGCACCGGATGACATACGTATTCATATCAGTATGCTGTACAATACAAAAGGGAATAAACTATTCTAAAAGTAGGTAAAAGTCGTGAAAATGATGAGCCATATCATCCTCCACTCACTATCACAAGGGTTAGTAACAAGGCTGCATCACATTTGACTGTGATTGGGAGTCCCATAGGGTGGCGCACAATTGACCCAGGATCGTCCGGGTTTGGCCGGGGGTAGGCCGTCAATGTAAATAATAATTTGTTCTTAACGTCTTCGGTCTAGGGGGTAGTATTCGGAAGTTTGGATGAATGAGGTGCCAAAAGTAAACTGTCTGTTACTCAGGCCCAGAAGCTAGGATATGCATATAATTAGTAGATTTGGATAGAAAACACAAAAGTTTCCAAAACAGTTTAAATAACGTCTGAGTATAACAGAACTGATATGGCAGGCGAAAACCCTTGGAAAATCCATCCAGGAAGTGGGATTTTTTTTGATGTGAGTGGTTTTCCATTGACAGCCTATTGACTATGTAATGGATTTGGGCCCAGATTGCAGTTCCTATGGCTTCCACTAGATGTCAACAGTCTTTAGACATGGTTTCAGGCTTGTTTTCTGAAAAATGAAGAATGTGACCTTTCTGTCAGGGGACTGGGGAGTCATGCAGTACGGGTTACGCGGGTGACTGTTTGCGCGCTCTTCATTCTTTTTCCTTTCTATTGAAAACGCTTTTGTCCAGTTGAAATATTATTGATTATTTAGATAATTGACACCTTAAAGATTAGTTATAAACATCGTTTGACATGTTTCAACAAACTTTACTGGTACTATTAGGATGTATTCGTCTGCATATTTTGACCGCCTTTGAGCCAGCGGATTACTTAACAAAACGCGCCAACAAAACAGAGTTTTTGGGATATAAAGAGGGACTTTATCGAACAAAACAACCATTTATTGTGTAGCTGGGAGCCTTATGATTGCAACCAGTTGAAGATATTCAAAGGTAAGTGATTAATTTTATCGCTATTTCTGACTTTTGTGACTCCTCTACTTGGTTGGAAAATGTTTGTAAGCTTTTGTAAGCGGGGCGCTGTCCTCAGATAATCACATGGTATGCTTTCGCCGTAAAGCCTTTTTGAAATCTGACAAAGCGGCTGGATTAACAAGAAGTTAATCTTTAAGCCGATATATAACACTTGTATTTTCATGAATATTTCTGTCATTTGAATTTGGCTCTCTGCAATTTCACCGGATGTTGGCCTGGTAGGACGGTAGCGTCCCACCTAGCGTAGAGAGGTTAACTGACTTGCCTAGATAAATAAAGGTAAAAAAAGGAGAGTAATTTCATAGAACTTTAAAACAATGGCAGTTTGTCTACTTCACCTCTTTAGTCTACACTCTGAGCACTCCAGACAGCCCAGTGAATAAAACACTTGCTGGCAATGCTGGTATGCAAGTCTGAGTAGCATGAAATAATATCTACCTTCTCATGCAACTTTTCATACACATTGGGAAGTTGGAATGAAAAACAAACTTAGATAGAACCTGTTCTTACCATGAGAAACAGAATTCCCAATCTTCTCCTCCTCTTCATCTTTAATGATGACATTCAGCTCCAGTGTTTGACTGCAGTCTTCCAGCTTCACTGATGGCATCTCTGGATCCTGCAGTGCAAACTGGGCTCCACTGTCACAATCAGGACCCAGTGACTGTAGGTTTGGAGTTAGTGTGGAAGGAGAGAGGCAGGCTGGGTTTGTCCTCACTATTGACGTTACCGGCCTCAGACTTAATTCTAGTCGTCCTGTAGCAATGAGAAACAGATAAAAAGTTATGGGCACGTTCTTTATTCTCTATTAAAATACATCATATTTTTTCTTGTTCAATTATCTCATTCAGTGCTTGACTTGGACTGAAATAGTTGTTGATACTCATTTTGGGGGCGGTACTATTTATATTTAGATGCAGGAGCTCCACAATACTGTTGAGCTAATATTCTATAAGAGGAACATGAGCTCAAACAGTAGACATTTGAGGTTCCGGTTCTCAGCTCCAGTGAGCTCCTGTCCATCTAATTTCAATAGATCAGGGGTAAGCATTGACAACAAAACATGAATTCATTCAAATTAAGACAAAGTACACGCTACACAACGTAATTAAACTTTACCTATAGTAGATTTCTTGGATTTACATAAATTAATAAATGACTCAAAAACCATTCAGTACAAGGTTGCAGTATGTTTTAGGCAGCACTATGTACTATTTTCCTGAATAACCTTTTCTTCATTGTATTATTTCATATCAAAAACCAATTGTATTTCCTTTCACACCATAGTAACATTTATAGACAAAGATAGAAACTGAATGTGTCTGAATATTACTACATAAAATTGTCTCTGACGCAGACAGAGTGGGCGCCACGGTTTTCCCAGCTTGTGAATTTTACACAAAACCAATAACATGCTAAACTCTAATTGATTATTTATGAAATTACCTTGAGAAAATGATGTACATCCGCTCAGACAAACCCAAAGTCTCTAGCTATGTGGCTTTCAAAATAGTTATCACGTTCTTCACTTGGTTTGACACAAAAATAACACATCAAACCTTTACCAAACGTGATAATACCTTCACGGATGTTACCTAGCATGGTATGGCATGTTCGTTTGATGTTCTTTTGATATTAGAACGTTTAAACCTGCTATTACATACCTGTAGTAATAAATAGAAATGGACACAAATGTTCTTAACATCACAGTTCTGCCGCTTTCTTTATTCTGAAGAATGGTGCGTGCCTGTCTGGAACTTCCTGTTCCCCCACTACCACAGTGCAGCCACAGATAGAACAATGAGACAGATATTTCACCGGATGTATAAATGTGAAGAATCCGCTTAGCGTTTCCACTCACTACCAAATATGGTAGTGAGAGGAAGCCCACTGGCCGGCAGTGGGAGAAGATGGAACGAGATGGATTTTGGCCGACATTCTGCAAATGTTGTAATCTATGAAACATCTGATCTTAATACAGTTTTCTGTTCCCAGAACTAAAATCTGTTATGAACAGAGTGGACCAAGTTTTGTAGACTTCACCCTTTGCAAAAGTGTTTGGGGTTTTTAAATTGCGTTGGTCAGAAGGAATGTAAAGGCGAATTGAGTTAATGCACATAAGCGCTTCACAGAGGAGGCATTGCCTAACAGAAATATGCAGATGTGTGCTAGAACGCGCCAATTGGATCTCGGTAGCTGGTGCTTGGCTCTGCCCGCTATGACTCATCTGTTCCCCATCGGAAACGACTGGTTGTTGTCTATCTTTGGTGCAATCGTCCATGCATTCAGGGATCCTTGGGATGGCCCTAGCCCATTATATGAGAAGGGCGGTGCTTAATTTGAGCCGGATCCTCCAGCACCTCTCGGTTTTGTAGACTTTCGTTCCGGAACCCATTTGCCAGGGTCAGGTAGACTACAGTTGAAGTTGGAAGTTTGCATACACCTTAGCCAAATACATTTAAACTCAGTTTTTCACAATTCCTGACATTTAATCCTAGTAAAAATTCCCTGTCTTAGGTCAGTTAGGATCACCACTTTATTTTAAGAATGTGGAATAATAGCAGATAATTATTTATTTCAGCTTTTATTTTTCATCACATTCCCAGTGTGTCAGAAGTTTACATACACTCAATTAGTATTTGGTAGCATTGCCTTTAAATTGTTTAACTTGGGTCAAACGTTTCAGGTAGCCTTCCACAAGCTTCCCACAATAAGTTGGGCGAATTTTGGCCCATTCCTCCTGACAGAGCTGGTGTAACTGAGTCAGGTTTGTAGGCCTCCTTGCTCGCGCATGCTTTTTCAGTTCTGCCCACAAATTTTCTATAGGATTGAGGTCAGGGCTTTGTGATGGCCACTCCAATACCTTGACTTTGTTGTCCTTAAGCCATTTAGCCACAACTTTGGAAGTATGTTTGGGGTCATTGTCCATTTGGAAGACCCATTTGCGACTAAGCTTTAACTTCCTGACTGATGTCTTGAGATGTTGCTTCAGTATATCCACATAATTTTCCATCCTCATGATGCCATCTATTTTGTGCACCAGTCCCTCCTGCAGCATGTGCTGCCACCCTCGTGCTTCAAGGTTGGGATGGTGTTCTTTGGCTTGCAAGCCTCCCCCTTTTTCCTCCAAACATAACGATGGTCATCATGGCCAAACAGTTCTATTTTTGTTTCATCAGACCAGAGGACATTTCTCCAAAAAGTATGATCTTTGTCCCCATGTGCAGTTGCAAACCGTAGTCTGGCTTTTTTTAATGGTGGTTTTGGAGCAGTGGCTTCTTCCTTGCTCAGCGGCCTTTCAGGTTATGTCGATATAGGACTTGTTTTACTGTGGATGTAGATACTTTTGTACCCGTTTCCTCCAGCATCTTCACAAGGTCCTTTGCTGTTGTTCTGGGATTGATTTGCACTTTTCGCACCAAAGTATGTTCATCTCTAGGAGACAGAACGCGTCTCCTTCCTGAGCGGTATGACGGCTGTGTGGTCCCATGGTGTTTATACTTGCGTACTATTGTTTGTACAGATGAATGTGGTACCTTCAGGCGTTTGGAAATTGCTCCCAAGGATGAACCAGACTTTTTGAGGTCTACAAAAAAAGAATCTGAGGTCTTGGCTGATTTCTTTTGATGTTCCCATGATGTCAAGCAAAGAGGCACTGGGTTTGAAGGTAGGCCTTGAAATACATCCACAGGTACACCTCCAATTGACTCAAATTATGTCAATTAGACAATCGGAAGCTTCTAAAGCCATGACATCATTTTCTGGAATTTTCTAAGCTGTTTAAAGGCACAGTCAACTTAAGTGTAAACTTCTGACCCACTGGAATTATGATACAGTGAATTATAAGTGAAATAATCTTTCTGTAAACAATTGCTGGAAAAATTACTTGTGTCATGCACAAAGTAGATGTCCTAACCGACTTTCCAAAACTATAGTTTGTTAACAAGAAATTTGTGGAGTGGTTGAAAATCGAGTTTTAAATGACTCCAACCTAAGTGTATAGAAACTTCTGACTTCAACTGTACCGCTAGTGCACTGATCTACCTAGGTCAGTGGTTCTTAACCTTGTTGGAGGTACTGAACCCCACCAGTTTCATATGCGCATTCACCGAACCCTTCTTAATTGGAAAAATAAAATATGATTTTTTCAAATTCAAAACATATGTATATATTTTACTGGTGCACAAAATGAACCGTGCATCAACATCAACACCGTGTATTCAAAGAACAAAATCATCAAAACATGATTTTCACACAAAAACAAAAACATAATAATGAATATTTACTGCAAATCAGTGTGACTTCTGCTGTTGCCTTTCAGAGACCAGTTCAGAAATGCGCAGCTTCACCTTGGCAAGTGCCACTCATGTCATTTTCGCAACAAAGTCTGTTCCTTTTCTTCGTTTTTATGTCCAGCATCCTCGAAAAGAATTGCTCGCAAAGATATGTTGTAACAAACGGTATGAAAATCTCCAGAGCTTTCTTAGCAATAACAGGGTACGTTACCATTTGTTGACACCAAAACGTTGAAAGCGTTGTTGTTCTGAAGAGTTGCTGTTGAACCTGGCTCTGCTGAATTTCAATGATTTCATCGAGGTATTCATCATTGACATCTGTTGTCTCAACACTAAACGTGAACGGCTGTCTCACCCATGCTGGATATGACTCTCTTGTATGGAAGTATCCGTCGAGAGACTTTGCAAGCTCATCTAAGTGCGTAGCAATTGCTTGCTTCAGTTCCGCGGGTACAGAAATGTCTCCGATTCCAGATACATCTTCGATCTTACTTACACAGTCGTCCAGCAGGGGAAAGTTTGCGAAGTTATCATTCTCTGTTCGTCGTTTCCATAACGGTAGCTTTTTTTGAAAAGTCTTCAGGTTTTCCTCCGCTTCGATGATGTTGACTCCACCGCCCTGCATCTTTTGATTGAGATGATTGAGAGCTGCGAAGATATCAGCCATGTACGCTAAAATGAGAATGAACTCAGAATTTTTGAAGCAATCTGCATGACAATGTTGGTGCTCTTGCAAAAACAGGGCTAATTCCACACGCACGGCAAAAACACGATTCAGCACCTGTCCCCGGGATAACCACCAAACGTTAGAATGGTACAGAAGTACCTCGAATTCAGAGCCCATTTCTTTACACAGCTCACTGAAGATGCGGTGCCTCAGAGCACTAGTTCGCACATAGTTCACGCATTCCACTACAATTTTTAATACTTCTGCCAGTTTTGGAGGCAAGGTTTTTGTTGCCAACGCATGCCTGTGCAGAATACAATGCGTAACAATGATGTGTGGTGCATCGGCTTTCACTAGCGCACCAAAACCAGACTTTCTTCCCAGCATGACTGGAGCTCCGTCCGAACAAACTGCAGAAACCATATCCCACGAAAGATTGTTGTCTTTGAAGAAGTCATCCACAAGTTTCTTCACATCGGCTGCCTTAGTTGTTGTTGTAAGAGGCTTACAAAATAAAAAATCTTCCTTTATCACGTCGTCTTTCACATAGCGCACGAATACAGCAAGCTGGCTTAGATTGGAAACGTCTGTGGTCTCGTCGAGTTGAAGGCTGAATTTTGCACCAAATCTGGTGCAGTCCATGAGGAGGAGATGCACTGCAGTACTTAATGCAGCTGGTGGTCACACCAGATACTGACTGTTACTTTTTTACATTATTCCATTTATGTTAGTCACATGTCTGTGGAACTTGTCTCAGTTGTTGAATCTTGTTATTTTACATACAAATATTTGCTGAAAATAAACGCAGTTGACAGTAAGAGGCTGTTTCTTTTTTTGCCGAGTTTATTTTTACCTTGTCAGCTCAGGGATTCGATCCAGCAACCTTTCGTTTACTGGCCCAACTCTCCAACCACTAGGCTATCTGTACATATTCATATATGTAGGCTGCGCAATACAAAAGGAGAATAAAACTATCTAATAAGTCATAAGAAAATGATGACCTATATCATCCTCCACTCACTATCACAAGGGTTAGAAACTACACAGACTCATTTCATAGAACTTTAAAACACTGGCAGTTTGTCAACTTCACTTCTTCAGTCTAATCTCTGAGCACTCCAGATCGCCCAGTGAATAAAACAAATGCTGGCAATACTGGTGTCAAACCATGCAAGTCTCAGTAGAATGAAATAACATCTACCTTCTCATTGAAACAGTTCATCATGAAACAGTTCTACTGCAACTTTTCATACACAGTGGGAAGTTGTAACGAACAACAAAATTAGATAGAACCTGCTCTTACCATGATTAACAGATTTCCCAATCTTCTCCTCCTCTTCTTCATCTTTAATGTTGACATTCAGCTCCAGTGTTTCACTGCAGTCTTCCAGCTTCACTGATGCCATCTCTGGATCTTGCAGTGCAAACTGGGCTCCACTGTCACAATCAGGACCCAGTGACTGTAGGTTTGGACTCAGTGTGGAAGGAGAGAGGCAGGCTGGGTTTGTCCTCTCTGTTGATGTTACCGGCCTCATACCTGAGTCGGCAAGTAATACAAGAGAAACAGACACAAAAGTTATTTTCTTGACAGTTCTGAAACTTTCTTTATTCTCTATTAAATATATTCTATTTTTTCTTGTTCAGTTATCTAATTCAGTGCTTGACTTGGACTGAAATAGTTGCCGATACTCATTTTGGGTACCGGTACTCTTTATATTTAGGTGCAGGAGCTCCACAATACCTTTTTTTTTTTTTTACTTTGTTTTTATTGAGTAACACAACGAATAAAGTAAAATGACAACAAAAAAGATCTGGCAGTTACAGTGCACGTCATACCTTCATCATATTAGTTACATATCATTAAATTAGACCTTTTTCAAGTACCAAACCCATTTCTCCCAGTATTCCTGACCTCTCTCCTCTTGTGTTCTTAAGGCTGGGTGGCAGTATTGAGTAGCTTGGATGAAAAGGAGCCCAGAGTAAACTGCCTGCTACTCAGGCTCAGAGGCTAAGATATGCATATTATTAGTATATTTGGATAGAAACCCCTCTGAAGTTTCTAAAACTGTTTGAATGATGTCTGTGAGTATAACAGAACTCATATGGCAGGCAAAAACCTGAGAAAAAATCCAACTAGGAAGTGGGTAATCTGAGGTTTGTAGGTTTGCCTATCCAATATACAGTGGGATATTGGTCATTTTGCACTTCCTAAGGCTTCCACTAGATGTCAACAGTCTTTATAACCTTGTTTGATGCTTCTACTGTGAAGAATGAGGGAAGGAGAGCTCTTTGAGTCAGGTGTCTGGCACGAGCTGAACATGCACGCTCACGTGAGAGCGACCTGCTTTCCATCGCATTTCTGAATACAAAGGAATTCTCCGGTTGAAACATTATTGAAGATTTATATTAAAAACATCCGAAAGATTGATTCTATACATCGTTTGACATGTTTCTATGAACTGTAATGGAATTGTTTGACTTTTCGTCTGACCTGCGCGGCATGAATGTGGATTACTGGACTGAACGCGCGAACAAAATGAAGGTATTTGGACATAAATGATGGACTACATCAAACAAAACAAACATTTATTGTGGAACTGGGATTCATGGGAGTGCATTCTGATGAAGATCATCAAAGGTAAGTGAATATTTATAATGCTATTTCTGACTTCTGTTGACTCCAAAAAATGGTGGATATCTTTATGGCTTATTTGGGCTCTGAGCGCTGTACTCAGATAATAGCATGGTGTGCTTTTTCCATAAAGTTTTTTAGAAATCTGACAGCGGTTGCATTAAGGAGAAGTTTATCTAAAGTTCCATGTTTAATACTTGTATCTTTTATCAATGTTTATTTTGAGTATTTCTGTAAATTTATGTGGCTCTCTGCAAAATCACCGGATGTTTTGGAGGCAAGACATTACTGAACATAACGCGCCAATGTAAACTAAGATTTTTGGATATAAATATGAACTTTATCGAACAAAACATACATGTATTGTGTAACATGAAGTCCTATGGGTGTCATCTGATGAAGATCATCAAAGGTTAGTGATTAATTCTATCTCTATTTCTGATTTTTGTGACTCCTCTCTTTGGCTGGAAAAATGGCTGTGTTTTTCTGTGACTTGGCTCTGACCTAACATAATCGTTTGTGGTGCTTTCGCCGAAAAGCCTATTTGAAATCGGACACTGTGGTGGGATTAACAAGAAGTGTATCTTTAAAACGGTGTAAAATACTTGTATGTCTGAGGAATTCTAATTATGAGATTTCTGTTGTTTTGAATTTGGCGCCCTGCACTTTCACTGGCTGTTGTCATATCGATCCCGTTAATGGGATCTCAGCCGTAAGAAGTTAAAGCAAAGGTCAAACGCTCCATGTGGTGTATTTCTTTAGCAATGTCTATCCATTGTGTCACTGTGGGAGGGTCTTTTTGTAGCCATTTCCCAGTGATAGCCTTTTTACTGGCTGCCATTAGGACCTTCAAGAGGTACTTTTCTCTATTGTTTAAGTTATCAGGTATTTCACCCGAGTACAAAGAAATGAATGTTTGTTCTATGTCAAATCCCATTATTTTTCCAATGTTAGATCTTATTTCTCCTCAGTAAGTTTCGATTGCGGGGCAGGTCCAAAAGATATGAGAGTGATCCACCCTCAGTAGACAGCATTCTCTCCAACAAGGTTGTAGGGAGCCAGTCTGTTTTGATTTCAGTTTAGGTGTTATGAAGAAACGTATAACATTCTTCCAACAGAATTCTCTCCATGACCTTGAGTTGGTGGAGCTTTGTTGAGTCTCTAATATGTTCAACCATGTTTCATCAGTTATTTCAATGTTAAGTTCCTCCTCCCATTTCTTTTTAATATAGTTTGTAGAATGTTTCTTTGAGGATTGAATACCCAAGTAGAGATTTGAAATCGTTTTTTTGTTACTCCCCAAATTGTATGCATTTGTGAATACTTGGATTAATTTTTGAGGTGCTCGAGGGTCAATCGCTTTTATCTCCCTTAAGAAATATTGTCAAACTTGTAGGTATCTGTAAAAATCTTTTTATGTTATTTACTTAGGTATGAATACAGTGTTTTGATGCACTGTATCACTTCTTTATTGAAACCAAATATTTCCATAACTTGGAATAGATAATCCCATCCCACTGAATCAAATGCTTTTTCTGCATCTAGTCTGATTTAATATTGCACTTGTCTTATTCTGAGTAATGTGGTCCATGACATGTAGTGTTCTCCTTATATTGTCCTGTGTTTGCCTATTTTGTATGAAACCAGTTTGATCACCGTCAATCAATTCAGGGATTATGTTCTCCACTCGTTTGGCTATTATTGATGCATATAGTTTATAATCCATGTTAAGGATTGCGATAGGTCTATATGAACTGCATTCCTTATCGTTACCCTCTTTTGGGATTACAGATATGATGGCTTCTCCCCACGATGGTGGAAGACCCCCCCTCCCTCAGAGTCCAGTTAAAACAGGCCTTAAGTAGAGGTGTTAGTTGTTCTCTGAAGGTCTTGAACCATTCTGAAGGGAAGCCATCAGTGCCTGGTGACTTGTTTACTTTTAGTTGAGATATTGTTTATTAATTTCTTCGGTGGATATTTCTAAAGGTAGTCTATCATTTTGCTCTGTCACAATTGAGGGGAGATCGAGTGAGTTTAAAAAAATGCTCTATTGTCTGTGCATCTGCCTTCTCTGGTTTGTGTAATATGATTCAAATGCATTCTGTATTTCATCTAATTTGCATGTGATCTTCTTTGTTTTGGGGTCTTTTATTTTGAAAATGGTATGTGCTTGTTGTTTCCTGAGTCTCCGTGCTAGTCGTTGTTTCAGGAACCTGAGCTTTTTCTCTACTTCGTCCCTATAAATCTGGTCAATTTCCTGTTTTACCTTTTGGATCTCTCGTAATAGAAGAGGGTCTTTGTATTGACTATGAGATCGTTCTAAGTTTCTTAGGGTTTCCTATAATTTCAGCAGATTCTGTGCTTTCACCTTTTTCTTGAGAGATGATGTGGCTTTGATCTTTCCTCTAATAACCGCCTTAGCTGCATCCCACAATGTAGCAGGAGATACTTCCCCATTATCATTATTCTCCAGATAGATGTTCAATTCTGTCTTTATTGATTCCTTGAATGCTGGCTCATTCAGCATGCTTGTATTAAGTCTCCATATAGTATTTCTTGGTTTGCTATCAAGGTGTAGAGTAAGGTAAACTCCATTATGATCTGATAAGTCGCTCTGCCCGATCCTACAATCCTTAAGCCTGTGTCTATCTGCATTGTACATGACAAAGTAGTCTAACCTGGAGTATTCAGTGTGGCGGGCTGAGTAAAAAGTATATTGCTTATCTGTCTTGTGGGTGTCACGCCATACATCGAGCAGTCCTAGATCTTGCAGTATCCTATTGATCTTTTCAGCAACTAGACTCATTTTCCTATTTTGATTTGTGCTGTCCGATTTTGTGCATTAAATAATGTAACTTCCTTGTTATCCAGTTTACATTTAACAAGTATAAATCTACCCTTCTTGTCTTTTATTTCTGACATAATCTCAAAATTAACTGAATTTGAAGACGACAAGTGTTTGCTTTGTCATTATGGGTATTGTGTGTAGATTGATGAGGAACGTTTTTAATTTAAAAACAATTTTAGAAAA
This sequence comes from Salvelinus fontinalis, assembly GCF_029448725.1. NCBI lineage: Eukaryota > Metazoa > Chordata > Actinopteri > Salmoniformes > Salmonidae > Salvelinus > Salvelinus fontinalis. The sequence continues at coordinate 64,280,286 of NC_074671.1, read as the reverse complement.
AGGCTGTAACGTAACAAAATGTGGAAAAAGTCAAGGGGTCTTAACACTTTCTGAATGCACTGTATGTATTCATATCAGTAGGCTGGTACTGTATGTATTCATATCAGTAGGCTGGTACTGTATGTATTCATATCAGTAGGCTGGTACTGTATGTATTCATATCAGTAGGCTGGTACTGTATGTATTCATATCAGTAGGCTGGTACTGTATGTATTCATATCAGTAGGCGGGTACTGTATGTATTCATATCAGTAGGCTGGTACTGTATGTATTCATATCAGTAGGCGGGTACTGTATGTATTCATATCAGTAGGCTGGTACTGTATGTATTCATATCAGTAGGCTGGTACTGTATGTATTCATATCAGTAGGCTGGTACTGTATGTATTCATATCAGTAGGCTGGTACTGTATGTATTCATATCAGTAGGCGGGTACTGTATGTATTCATATCAGTAGGGGGGTACTGTATGTATTCATATCAGTAGGCGGGTACTGTATGTATTCATATCAGTAGGCGGGTACTGTATGTATTCATATCAGTAGGCGGGTACTGTATGTATTCATATCAGTAGGCTGGTACTGTATGTATTCATATCAGTAGGCGGGTACTGTATGTATTCATATCAGTAGGCGGGTACTGTATGTATTCATATCAGTAGGCGGGTACTGTATGTATTCATATCAGTAGGCTGGTACTGTATGTATTCATATCAGTAGGCTGGTACTGTATGTATTCATATCAGTAGGCTGGTACTGTATGTATTCATATCAGTAGGCTGGTACTGTATGTATTCATATCAGTAGGCTGGTACTGTATGTATTCATATCAGTAGGCTGGTACTGTATGTATTCATATCAGTAGGCTGGTACTGTATGTATTCATATCAGTAGGCGGGTACTGTATTCATATCAGTAGTCCGGTACTGTATGTATTCATATCAGTAGGCTGGTACTGTATGTATTCATATCAGTAGGCGGGTACTGTATGTATTCATATCAGTAGGCTGGTACTGTATGTATTCATATCAGTAGGCTGGTACTGTATGTATTCATATCAGTAGGCTGGTACTGTATGTATTCATATCAGTAGGCTGGTACTGTATGTATACATATCAGTAGGCTGGTACTGTATGTATACATATCAGTAGGCTGGTACTGTATGTATACATATCAGTAGGCTGGTACTGTATGTATTCATATCAGTAGGCTGGTACTGTATGTATTCATATCAGTAGGCTGGTACTGTATGTATTCATATCAGTAGGCGGGTACTGTATGTATTCATATCAGTAGGCGGGTACTGTATGTATTCATATCAGTAGGCGGGTACTGTATGTATTCATATCAGTAGGCTGGTACTGTATGTATTCATATCAGTAGGCTGGTACTGTATGTATTCATATCAGTAGGCTGGTACTGTATGTATTCATATCAGTAGGCTGGTACTGTATGTATTCATATCAGTAGGCTGGTACTGTATGTATTCATATCAGTAGGCTGGTACTGTATGTATTCATATCAGTAGGCTGGTACTGTATGTATTCATATCAGTAGGCGGGTACTGTATTCATATCAGTAGTCCGGTACTGTATGTATTCATATCAGTAGGCTGGTACTGTATGTATTCATATCAGTAGGCGGGTACTGTATGTATTCATATCAGTAGGCTGGTACTGTATGTATTCATATCAGTAGGCTGGTACTGTATGTATTCATATCAGTAGGCTGGTACTGTATGTATTCATATCAGTAGGCTGGTACTGTATGTATACATATCAGTAGGCTGGTACTGTATGTATACATATCAGTAGGCTGGTACTGTATGTATACATATCAGTAGGCTGGTACTGTATGTATTCATATCAGTAGGCTGGTACTGTATGTATTCATATCAGTAGGCTGGTACTGTATGTATACATATCAGTAGGCTGGTACTGTATGTATACATATCAGTAGGCTGGTACTGTATGTATTCACATCAGTAGGCTGTGCAATACAAAAGGGGAATAAAACTATTCTAAAAGTATCTAATAAGTAATGAAAATTATGACCTATATCATCCTCCACTCACTATCACAAGGGTTAGAAACTAAACAGATCACCAACCATTTAGAATCCCACCGTACCTTCTCCGCTATGCAATCTGGTTTCCGAGTTGGTCACGGGTGCACCTCAGCAACGCTCAAGGTCCTAAACGATATCATAACTGCCATCGATAAAAGACAGTACTGTGCAGCCGTCTTCATCGACCTGGCCAAGGCTTTCGACTGTCAATCACCGCATTCTTATCGGCAGACTCAACAGCCTTGGTTTCTCAAATGACTGCCTTGCCTGGTTCACCAACTACTTCTCTGATAGTGTTCAGTGTGTCAAATTGGAGGGCCTGTTGTCCAGTCCTCTGGCAGTCTCTATGGTGGTGCCACAGGGTTCAATTCTCGGGCTGACTCTTTTCTCCGTCTACGCAGACGACACCATTTTGTATACATGTGGCCCTTCTTTGGACACTGTGTTAACTAACCTCCAGACGAGCTTCAATGCCATACAACACTCCTTCCGTGGCCTCCAAATGCTCTTAAATGCTAGTAAAACAAAATGCATGCTCTTCAACCGATCGCTAACCGCACCCGCCCACCGGCCCGACTAGCATCACTACTCTGGACGGTTCTGACTTAGAATATGTGGACAACTACATATACATTGGTGTCTTGCTGGACTGAAAACTCTCCTTCCAGACTCACATTAAGCATCTCCAAACCAAAATTAAATCTAGAATCGGCTTCCTATTTCGCAACAAAGCCTCCTTCACTCATGCTGCCAGACACACCGTCGTAAAACTGACTATCCTACAGATCCTTGACTTCGGCGACTTCATTTACAAAATAGCCTCCAACACTCTACACAGCAAATTGGATGTAGTCTATCACAGTGCCATCTGTTTTGTCACCAAAGCCCCATATACTACCCACCACTGCGACCTGTATGCTCTCGATGGCTGGCCCTCGCTTCTTATCGGTGACCAAACCCATTGGCTCCAGGTAATCTATAAGTCTTTGCTAGGTAAAGGCCCACCTTATCTCAGCTCACTGGTCACCATAGCAACACCCACCCGTAGCAAGCGCTCCAGCAGGTATATTTCACTGGTCATCCCCAAAGCCAACTCCTCATTTGGCCACCTGTCCTTCCAGTTTTCTGCTGCCAATGACTGGAACGAATTGCAAAAATCACTGAAGCTGGAGACTTACAGTTAAAGTCGGAAGTTTAAATACACTTAGGTTGGAGTCATTAAAACTTGTTTAATAACAACCACTCCACAAATTTCTTGTTAACAAACTATAGTTTTGGCAAGTCGGTTAGGACATCTACTTTGTGCATGACACAAGTAATTTTTCCAACAATTGTTTAGACAGAATTCACTTAATCAAAATTCCAGTGGGTCAGAAATTTACATACACTAAGTTGACTGTGCATTTAAACAGCTTGGAAAATTCCCTGAAAATTATGTTAAAGCTTTAGAAGCTTCTGATAGGCTAATTGACATCATTTGAGTCAATTGGAGGTGTACCTGTGGATGTATTTCAAGGCCTACCTTCAAACTCAATGCCTCTGATGGACATCATTGGAAAATCAAAAGAAACCGTCAGTCATTATAATGGGTGGTGAGGTCCCAAAAAAAAATCTGGATCGATTCTCCTCTGGTTTTTGCCTGCCATATCAGTTTTGTTATACTCACAGACATTATTTTAACAGTTTTGGAAACTTCAATCTACCAAATTATATGCATATCCTAGCTTCTGGGCCTGAGTGACAGGCATTTTACTTTGGGCACGCCAGCTCTCCAAAATTCCGAATACTGCCCCCTAGCCCTAAGAAGTTAAAGGCAATGCTACCAAATACTAATTGAGTGTATGTAAACTTCTGACCCACTGGGAATGCGATGAAAGAAATAAAAGCTGAAATAACAAATTCTCTCTACTATTATTCTGACAATTTCACATTTTAAAATAAAATATTGATCCTAACTGACCTAAGACAGGGAATTTTGACTATGATTAAATGTCAGGAATTGTGAAAAACTGAGTTTAAATGAATTTGGCTAAGGTGTATGTAAACTTCTGACTTCAACTGTATCTCCCTCACTAACTTTAAGCATCTGCTGTCAGAGCAGCTTACCGATCACTGTACCTGTACACAGCCCATCTGTAAATAGCCCAACCAACTACCTCATCCCCATATTGTTATTTATTTTTGCTCTTTAGCACCTCAGTATCTCTACTTGCACATCATCATCTGCACATCCATCACTCCAGTGTTAATGCTAAATTGTAATTATTTCGCCACTATGGCCAATTTATTGCCTTACCTCCCTAATCTTACATTTGCACACACTGCATATAGATGTATCTATTGTGTTATTGACTGTACGTTTGTTTATCCCATGTGTAACTCTGTGTTGTTGATTTTGTCGAACTGCTTTGCTTTATCTTGGCCAGGTCGCAGTTGTAAATGAGAACTTGTTCTCAACTGGACTACCTGGTTAAATAAAGGTGAAATAAAATAAATAAAACAGTTCTACAGCAACTTTTCATGCACAGTGGGAAGTTGGAACGAATAACACCAACTTAGTTAGATAGAACCTGCTCTTACCATGAGAAACAGACGTCCCAATCTCCTCCTCCTCTTCTTCATCTTTGATGTTACCATTCAGCTCCAGTGGTTGACTGCAGTCTTCCAGCTTCACTGATGCCATTTCTGGATCCTGCAGTACAAACTGGGCTCCACTGTCACAATCAGGACGCAGTGACTGTAGGTTTGTACTCAGTGTGGAAGGAGAGAGGCAGGCTGGGTTTGTCCTCACTGTTGATATTACCGGCCTCAGACTTAATCTGAGTCAGCCAGTAGTAATAAAGAGAAACGGACACAAAAGTTAGTGCCAGAACTGTCAAGACTTTCTTTATTCTCTAAAAATATGGTTTATATTTAGGTGCAGGAGCTCCACAATACTGTTGAGCTAATATTCTATAAGAGGAACATGAGCTCAAACAGTAGACATTTGCATTTGAGGAGACGGTACTCAGCTCCGGTGAGCTCCTGTCCAAGTCAAGCACTGATCTCATTTCAATAGATCTGGTAGCTTAGCACAGACAACAAAACATTAATTAATTCACATTAGACAAAGTATATACTTTAAATGAGGCTACACAACTTAAATGCACTTAATCTATAGTAGATTTCCTGAATTCATATAAATGCCTCAAACATTTAGTACAAGGTTGCAGTATGTTTAAAACAGCACTATGTACTATTTTCCTGAATAAACTTGTCTTCACTGTATTATTCCAATCAAAAACCAACAGTATTTCCGTTCACACCATAGTAACATTTATTGATAGACAGAAACAACTGAATGTCTCTGAATATTAGTTCACATGTAGAAAACTGATAATCATTACATTTAGCTCCAAAACAGTAGTGCAACCGTAAAATGGTCTCTCTGCTGCACCCTCACTGCCTGAACTGATGTGCGTTGATGCAGACCGAGTGGAGACCGCCATTTTACCATCTAGTGAATTTTACACAAAACCAAAAACGACATGTAAAACGAACCCAGAAATGGAAAATAAATGGATCCTTAATGAAATTACCTTGACGAAGTGATATACATCCACTCGGACTAAACCAAAGTCTCTATTTGACTTGTAGAAAATGAATCACGTTCACTCATGCGGTTTGACATAAAAATAGCACATAAAACCTTTATCAAAACGTGATAATAACTTGACGTATTTATTACCTAGCATGTTATGACATGTCCTTTCGATATTAGAACGTGCTATTACATACCAGTAGTAATACATTTGAAACGGACACAGAAGCTGTCGTCTCGACTGCACAATTCTGGCGTTTCCTTTATTATGAAGAACGATGTGCGCCTGCGCGGAACTTCCTGTTCCCCCACTACCAGTTTCTAAACCCAGAGTCGTAACAACGCGAGACTTCAGAGAACGCTTGCGAAGCAGACCAAGCCTGGGTTTGACAAGTCAATGAGAGAAGTACATTGATATCAAAATATTTACCCCTGATACTAACCTTGGCAGAGCATCCTACTGGAAGCTAAATAGCTTAATAATGATATAGTGATATAGTGATATGATATAGTGATAATGATATAGTTAAATTTGAGGTTAAAGATCTGCTCTCACACTTTTGGGAAAGGGCTTGTGAAGAAAAATCTTATTGCAAGAACTGGGAGCTCTTTAAATTTGAGGTGTCCAAATACCTTAGAAAATATGGTAGTAATCTTGCTAAGACCAGAAGAGCTGAGGAGGAAAAGGTGATCATTAAGATAACTTCCCTTTCTCAGAGGTCCCCTGCCGGCCTCTCGGGGGAGGAGAAGATGGAACTAATTGAGTTACAAAATAAACTGGATACTATATATAGATTAAAAGCAGAAGGAGCCTTTATTAGATCTAGGAAAAAATGGATTGAGGAGGGAGAACAGAATTCATCCTATTTCTTTAGACTTGAGAAATTTCACTCTAAAAATAACACTATCCATAAATTAAACATTGATAGTGTTTAATTGCACCCTCCCATTTGGATGGTACGCTGCCTGGGAATACCAGGTGCAGTAAGCTTTTTTGTCCAGCAGGGTGTACTCTTGTACTATTTAATCAGGGAGCAACTTTCTTTATGTATTAAAGTTTCTCTCAATCGGCTACAAAAAGTTTTTGGAACAATGTTGTTGATTTTCAAAACACACAACTTTTGCAAAACAGTAAATGCTTTTTGAAAATGTAGTTGTCTTTTAAAAAAACATAACATTCATAAGAAAATATAATACCATCAAAATTGCAAATCCATTCATCAAAAGCAGTCGACTGCCTGCAGAAAGATTGACACAACTATACTTATTTCTGGAGTGCAAGCAGACAAAACAGAAAGTTAGTCTGTCTTTTAAAAATCCCAGTAGATCCATAAATGTTCTTTGCAGTCACTAAATGATGATGATCAAAACTGGAAGTACAACGATACAAACGTGCAGAATTATGGGCAATTACTCTCCTTTTTATGCATATTTCACCAAACAATTTCATACACATCAAATTTGATTCCTGATAAAAAATGAAGAAAAAATAAACATTAGCACATTGTGTGTATGATTCATTCATCGGTATCATCACAATCCAATTCCATGTATTCAATACATAGGCTGGTTTGCTCAGTTTTGTAGACTTTCCACTGGCGTACATAAACACAATCCACAATAGAAATAAGGAAAGCTGAATACAACGGGGGAACACAACTGATATGAATGTATAGGCCTCAATCCACACCAAAGCAAAGCTCTAAAATGGAAGATCACATGTTGGAGATGATGACATAGGAGTCAGCCAAAGTTCCTTAGAAGTAACCCAACTTCATTCTCTGCATCTCTGAATAGTTACAATATTGTAAAAAATGTTAGAAATTAGACAGTCCCCGTTAAGTAAGATCTTGAAACAGGTCAACATTAACAAGGCCGCAGGGCCAGACGGATTACCTGGACGTGCACTCAGAGCATGTGCTGACCAACTGGCAAGTGTCTTCACTGACATTTTCAACCTGTCCCTGACTGAGTCTGTAATACCTACATGTTTCAAACAGACCACCATAGTCCTTGTGCCCAAGATCACCAAGGTAATTATTACCTTGGACAAAAACTGGACAAAAAGGTCATGTTCATTTGAGACCGCAACACAGAATCAGACAAATTAGAGACAGATCCCCTTCACACCTTTTTATTGTATAATTCTGATCTGTAATGAATGAACATTGGTACTAGTTCATCTTGAATAATGTTTTTACGTTACAATTAAAACAAGTTTAAATCCAGTTTAAACAATTAATAAAAATGGAATGAATCAACATATAATTTCAATGTACAAATAAGCTAAATTGTTTGTAAATGTTAGACATCTTAGTAAGTATGCTATTATTACCAAAGCATCATTTTTAGAAAAACTAAAATATCCATACCAGAGGTGGCCAACCTTGATCCACTCCCTGCTCTACTGGGTGAGCAGACTTCTATTCCAGCCCAACAATAATACACATTATTATTAAGTCATTAGGATTGATACGTTTGTATCAGGTGTGTTAGTGCAGGGTGGGAAGAGAAGCCTGCACACCCAGCAGACCTCCAGGAGCAGGATTGGCCTGCTACAGTTGTAATACGTTTGTAGCCTACATTGTGTGTGAATTGTAACTGTATTGTTGTGTACAACATGTGCTAACATAAGTACACACAAATCCTATGGCACACAAGGATGTGCCTGCAGTCTCTTGAACCGTGACTGGGACCTCTTCATCTGCAGATAGTCTCTTGGACCTTCACTGGGACCTCTTCATCTGCAGACAGTCTCTTAGACCTTCACTGGGACCTCTTCAGCTGCAGACAGTCTCTTGGACTGTCACTGGGACCTCTTCATCTGCAGACAGTCTCTTGGACCTTCACTGGGACCTCTTCATCTGCAGACAGTCTCTTGGGCCTTCACTGGGACCTCTTCATCTGCAGACAGTCTCTTGGGCCTTCACTGTGAGCTCTTCATCTGCAGACAGTCTCTTAGACCTTCACTGGGACCTCTTCATCTGCAGACAGTCTCTTGGACCTTCACTGGGACCTCTTCATCTGCAGACAGTCTCTTGGCCCGTCACTGGGACCTCTTCATCTGCAGACAGTCTCTTGGACCGTCACTGGGACCTCTTCATCTGCAGACAGTCTCTTGGACCGTCACTGGGACCTCTTCATCTGCAGACAGTCTCTTGGACCGTCACTGGGACCTCTTCATCTGCAGACAGTGTCTTGGGAAGGATCCAATTCAGGAAAGTTGTATTTCAGGTTGAAATGCTGGTGAGTGACCACCGATCCAATAACCAAAGTTATTTTCAGCTGTAGGTAATACCCCTCCCCCCAAAAAATAAATACTACAAAGTTGCTTAGCAGCAAGGAACAGGGCGTCCATGTATATCGGCGCCGTCTTGAAAACCACATGAATACATGCATCCATCATGCCTCGTGTCAACATTGCAGGCTGGTGGTGATGGTGTGGGGTGTGTTTTCACAGCACATATTGGGCCCCTTGATAAAAGTGGTGCAACGTTTGAAAACCACAGGATATCTAAACATCATTGCCAATCAGGTGCATCCCTTCATGGCAGCAGTTTATCCATCTGCAAATAGTGTTACAAAAAGCGAAGGGGGGGAACCCAAGAGCAGCCTCAGAAGAGGAAGCCGGTGTTGTGACATTGTATTAGTTTATGTGACGACTGTTGCTCATCGAATGATTAAAGGTTTCTACATGTGTGATTAAATGAATCAAGCAATTATTAACTCATTAACCTGGGGCACCATGGGAAAATTAGTTTTATTGAGTTTCTATTTCCCAAATGAACTCAAAGAATATCAGAATATCGATTTTACAACAGTCGCTAATCAATCAATTTCCTCTACAGTCTCATTCTGAACGTCGCATAATCCGGGAATCTGCACAAACCCGGGTCCCACCAATGAGTTCGTACCACACCAATTTTAGTTGATTATTTATTTACTAGAAAGCTAAAATGATGATAAAAGATACACATACACAAAACACAGTCTAGGCTATTGATTAGAACTTAGTATAATGGGCCAACACACTATGGCGTGTTTTACCCAAAATGGGGATTTAAAAAATAGAGAGAAAAAGAGAAAGTACACGAGAGAAATATACATTTGGGTGCATTTGTCAGCTATGCTTATTTTAACCCTAGCCTTGCCCCGAACTGCCGCTCTTATGGGTCAGAATATAATGATGTAATTACGTATTGGAGGTCTTAGATGGGAAGCTCCGCGTGGGTCGTTTAGGCTTCTCAATGACACACTTCTCCGGCGCAACTCTCTGGTTGTCCTCACAATGTCAGTGTCCTTTAGGCTTAGTGGTCTGATTCCTCGCCCTTGCTCTGAAAGGGGTCTTCTGAGGACAGACAGCTCTGTAGCTCAGAGCTCACAGTGTAGGAATGAAACAGCGTAGATACCACGATTCGATGGAGAGTGGAGGCTAGGTGGTCCGGCTTGAATTCACCCGCTTAGACACAGCTACTCATCCGTAGCATGGGTAGGAAAATGATTTCTTTGTCTTCAACCTTGTGTTGCGTTTTGGGTTCGTTGACTTTTTAGACCTTGGCTGCAGCTCGGGTCACTTAGTCTGATATGTTAATTCTTAACTCACAGGTCTTATACCCTCCGGTCAGATGTGGGCGTAACCGCCTTTAGGGCAATTCTCTGGGCGTACCAAGGCCCAGAGGCAAGGTCTAGATTTGACTCAAATCCAATTTTAGACAACTAACTTCACATTTCATCTTTACCAAAACATTTTCTTTGATTTGGACATTTTCCACCCAACATACAATGTATAAACATTAAGCATATACTAGGAAAATTCTTAAAGTTACAATGTTTTCGTAGTAACGTCATCTATTAACCTTTAATCACAAAACAAAATGACATGGATTTTCATATTCCATCTATCGTCATGACCACCATTGTGGCTGACAGAAACCATTGTTCCAAAGTCCCTTTATTGCATGTTTAATGTTCTGAGGCTGGTTCTCCATAGTGAGAGGACAACGGAATTTTGTCTGTTGCCTAAGATTTACCATGGGCGTGAGGGGTCATAAAACTCCACATCTTCCTATCCCTTGAGATCCCTTCTCCTCTGGTGGGGATGAAATCTCTCTGCAGGATTGTGGTCATTGGCAACCTGAGCCGAGCAGGACAGTCATGACACCGTGATGAATGCACCAAAATGTTTATTGAACACAGAGAAATGGGGAGTGCAGAACCGGGGTAGCTCAAATGAGTTGCAAAAACCAGGAGTGAGTTTGGAGTTGGCTGAGTAGAACAGGGGAACAGGTCCTGAGGAGAATCCAAGGTAATGGTTGTGAGTGACATCCAGAGCAAGGTGGCTGGTGGTGAGATGTGGAACAGGAGACAGAGACAGAGCGGTAACTGCAAGGAGAGAACAAAAAAATTGTGTAAGCCAGGAAAACAAATTGACACAGCAGAGCAACAGGATCTTGAAAATAGACAAAAGGCTAGAATGATAATTGACTGAGCAGAGATTACAATCTGGCAGAGTGGAGGTGGCAGGAATGGGTATATGTAGAGGTCTTGATTTATGGACGAGTTGCAGCTGGTAGGGATCCACTCTGACTCCAGCACACCTGTCTCCAACCACACAATCAGAGAGGGAGAGAGAGAGAGAGTACAGGGAGAGTAACTGCAGGTCAAGGAGACACCGGATGAACACCAGAGGGCGTAGCAGGAGCAGATGTGACAAATATATTTTTTTCAGCAGGATAATGCTCCATGCCACAAAGCTGGGATTGTCCAGGAATGGTTCCATGAACATGACAGTGAATTCAGCCAACTACCAGCCAAATTGACACAAGTGTGGGAAGCATTGGAGTCAATAAGGGACAGCATCCCTGTGGAACACTTTGGACACCTTGTAGAGTCCATGCCCCGATGAATTGAGGCTGTTCTGAGGGCAAAAGGGGGTGCAACTCAGTATTAAGGTGTTTCTAATGATTTGTACACTCAGTGTCCATTGAGACACATTACAGACAATAGCCTACAAGTAGCAAAACAGAACTCACTTGATTGACAATAAAACATATTTCAACATTTATATAGGTCTATAGGCTACTGTTTATACACTACATCACCAAAACTATGTGGACACCCCTTCAAATGAGTGGATTCGGCTATTTTAACCACACCCGTTGCTGACAGGTGTATAAAATCGAGGCACACAACCATGCAATCTCCATAGACAACATTGGCAGTAGAATGGCCTTACTGAAGAGCTCAGTGACGTTCAACGTGGCACCGTCATAGGATGCCACCTTTCCAGAAAGATACTTCCAATAGACGCCCCCAGAGAAGGCAATTTTAAAAATTCCAAAAAAGACAGTTTCGTTATCACCTTTGTGCCAAACATATCAATGGAATTTGTTGATGACTTGTCTTCAAGACCGATTCCCCCCCCCCCCCCCCCCCCCCCCACACAAATCACAGCTAAAGTTATTAACGTTTATTTTCATGCTATTACATGGAAGAGCTTGTTCCGCACGCAGAAGGAAAAACAATGGAAATCACTCACGCACTCTCATCCAGGACCTGCTCCTTCAATGTGATGGATTCCTGACATTGGAAGATGAGACAGACTGACTGAAGTGAATGGATGTTCCAGGATCTGCTGTTTGTATGTGGCTGCTTTGAAAGTGAACTGTGTTTGTGTGTGATCAGGGGTGTATTCATTCCGCCGATTCTGTTGAAAAACGTTCCTTAAATTGAAGCAAACGAAACGAAACTGGGATAAACATACCGGAATTTGTCCAGTAGAAACTCTTGTTTGCAACTGTTGGAATAATGATTACACCCTAGATCAGCTAGATGCAGGAAAACGTGTGCAAGATGGTATTGAATGTGTCAATGTCACCTTGATTACTCAAATTTCTCTCGACCTGTTGTAAACGTTGTAAACTTTCATTCATAGGCTAGGTTGTAGCAACCTCTTGATGGGTATAGGGACAATTAGAGTATCATGTAGTAGCCTAAACCTTTCGATGTTACATTGAGTTGGATGAATGGCATATGAATGATAGTCATCCAATATGCTGTTATAGAAATGAGGCCATGCTCATTAAAAAAATAACTGTCCTCCCTTATCTTAAATGGTACAGACCGTCACTGGCATTTACTAATGGGCTCCTGAAACCGGAACTAGCAAGATGTCAGCCTCCTTGAATAGGTGTATCTGACCGTGAGTAGATTACATTTAAAACAACGGTCAGCCATCTTGGAGGCTGTTTCTAGTTCTTATTATAACTCAATACATTGCTGGCTTCCACCATTTTAATGTAGTCAACTGGGTGGTACTTCCCATTTCATTGGCTGATCCCTCCTGACCCTGTTGGAGTCATCTCCAGCCAATTGTGAAGAAGAAAATGTAGTACTTCAAATGGAGAATGGGAGGATTCGATTATGCTGAGTCACGGGGCACCGGTCTATGGCCCGTGATGTAAACGGTGAAGAGGCAAATGTGGCAAGGGATTAGCGCCCTTCTCAAATAGCAACAGCAATCTGTGCCTTTCGGTCATTTTGTCAACAAGGTGCATCATCCAGAAACATCTCTTTTCCATCAAATATTTGTTCAAATTTTTTCATCCAGGTTTCATTGGGAAGGCAGATAAAGCTTTTTATCAAAATCAATAACTTTTTCATGTGAAAACACTGAATCCTACTCATTACTCCAAGTGCTTAATTACACCACTTTTGTTTGGAGCTGACTTCGTTGTGGGCTTTGAATGTGGCACCTGGCCAAAAATAAAACGAATGCCATCAACTTTCACCCCGTGCAAAACACACCTATCCGGGAGGCCAGGTAAGATTCATCGAATCCCCTCAATGCTGCTGCATATTCTGTCACAGTCGCTATAATGACACAGATACAAAGATGAGTCCTCTATCTATCTCTATGGCCGCGCACCATTGTTCAGAATATGTTCTTTGAAGACGATGCTTTTTGTCTCCGTTTCTAATTATTACGTTCATATCTATTATTGATGTTTGATGAAGAGTATCTACCACCCTATGTAAAGCTGGGATATAAAAGATACCCCATAACAGAGTTCGTGTAAAACCCGATGCAACGCAAGAGGTTGAGGTTTCAAGGATCAGGACTGTACAGCTAATCTCCTACAGTTGAAATCGGAAGTTTACATACACCTTAGCTAAATACATTTAAAGACAGTTTTTCACAATTCCTGACTTTTAATCCTCGTAAAAATTCCCTGTCTTAGGTCAGGTAGGATCACCACTTTATTTTAAGAATGTGAAATGTCAGAATAATAGTAGAGAGAATTATTTATTTCAGCTTTTATTTTTCATCACATTCGCAGTGGGTCAGAAGTTTACATACACTCAATTAGTATTTGGTTGCGTTGCCTTTAAATTGTTTAACTTGGGTCAAACGTTTTGGGTAGCCTTCCACAAGCTTCCCACAATAAGTTGGGTGAATTTTGGACCATTCCTCCTGACAGAGCTGGTGTAATGGAGTCAGGTTTGTAGGCCTCCATGCTCGCACATGCTTTTTCAGTTCTGCCCACAAATTTTCTATAGGATTGAGGTCAGGGCTTTGTGATGGCCACTCCAATACCTTGTCTTTGTTGTGCATAAGTCATTTTGCTACAATTTTGGAAGTATGCTTGGAAACCACCCCCACAACATGATGCTGCCACCCCGTGCTTCACAGTTGGGATGGTGTTCTTCGACTTACAAGCCTCCCCCTTTTTCCTCCAAACATAACGATGTTCATTATGTCCTAACAGTTCTATTTTTATTTCATCAGACCAGAGGACATTTCTCCAAAAAGTATGATCTTTGTCCTCATGTGCAGTTGCAAACCGTAGTCTGGATTTTTTTTATGGCGGTTTTGGAGCAGTGGCTTCTTCCTTGCTGAGCGGCCTTTCAGGTTATGTCGATATAGGACTCGTTTTACTGTGGCTATAGATACTTTCGTACCTGTTTCCTCCAGCATCTTCACAGTGTCCTTTGCTGTTGTTCTGGGATTGATTTGCACTTTTCGCACCAAAGTATGTTCATCTCTAGGAGACAGAACGCGTCTCCTTCCTGAACGGTGTGATGGCTGCGTGGTCCCATGGTGTTTAAACTTGCGTACTATTTTTTTGTACAGATGAACGTGTTACCTTCAGGTGTTTGGAAATTGCTCCCAAGGATGAACCAGAGGTCTACAATTTTTTTTCTGACATCTTGGCTTATTTCTTTTTATTTTCCCATGATGTCAAGCAAAGAGGCACTAAGTTTGAAGGTAGGCCTTGAAATGGATCCACAGGTACATCTCCAATTGACTCAAATGTCAATTAGCCTATCAGAAGCTTCTAAAGTCATGACATAATTTTCTGGAATTTTCCAAGCGGTTTAAAGGCACAGTCAACTTAGTGTATGTAAACTTCTGACCCACTGGAATTGTGATATAGTGAATTATAAGTGAAATAATCTGTCTGTAAACGATTGTTGGAACAATTACTTGTGTCATGCACAAAGTAGATGTCCTAACCGACTTGCCAACTCTATAGTTTGTTGACAAGAAATTTGTGGAGTGGTTGATAAATGAGTTTTAATGACTCCAACCTCAGTGTATTTAAGAGAGTTATAGGGACAAGAGGCCACAGTTCTATAGAAGATATGGAGGTGGATGCACCACAACCAGTTGCAAATGTTGTACGCCAATCAAGTTTTCTGGATTCACTTATTGTGAAGGTGGATATTTTAGTATTTATAACCACAGTTATTAATTGTACTGCACAAGAGGTCCAAGAAGTTGGACATCATATCTGCAACTGAGAAGTTTTTGGGCCTCCAAGACTACAAGGACTACTGTCGCCAGAAAATGTTCCGCTCTTACAGGATCCTTCTGAGCCTGTGTAGGAACCTGATTAGAACAGAAAAGCAGGCTGTACATTTCGTTATTGATAATTTGTATGATAAAAAAACAAAAAAACAATACTGTTTACACTGTTGTTACAACATGTAAAGTGTTGGTCCCATGTTTCATGAGGTGAAATAAAAGATCCCAGAAATGTTCCAGACTTATTTCTGTCAAATTTTGTGCACACATTTGTTTACATCCCTGTTAGTGAGCATTTGTCCTTTGCCAAGATAATCCATCCATCTGACAGGTGTGGCATATCAAGAAGCTGATTAAATAGCATGATTATCATTACACAGGTGCACCTTGTGCTGGAGACAAGAGTAGCTGAGTAAGTGCTTGGCAGCAGCTTATGTTGATCTCTAATAAATTCAAAAATGCCCCTCAAATGTGCTGTTTTTTTCACAACACAATGCCACAGATGTCTGAAGTTTTGAGGGAGCATGCAATTGGCAAGCTGACTGCAGGAATTTCCACCAGAGCTGTTGCCAGATAATTTAATGTGAATTTCTCTACCTTATGCCGCCTCCAACGTTGTTTTTGAGAATTTGGCAGTATGCCCAACCAGCCTCGGCATCTGCAGACTGCCGTGTATGGCGTTGTGGGCGGGCTGTTTGCTGATGTCAATGTTGTTAACAGAGTGCCCCATGGTGGTATCAGGGTTATCATATGGGCAGGCATAAGAAACAGACAACCAACACAATTGCATTTAATGATGGCAATTTGAATGCACAGAGAAACCATGACAAGATCCTGAGGCCCATTGTCCTGCCATTCATCTGCCGCCGTCACCTCATGTTTCAGCATGACAATGCACAGCCCCATGTCGCAAGGATCTGTACACAAATTAAAATGCTGAACATGTCCCAGTTCTTCCATGGCCTGCATACTCAGACATGTCACCCTTTGAGCATGTTTGGGATCGATGTGTACGACAGCTTGTTCCAGTTCCTGCCAATATCCAGGAATTTCACACAGCAATTGAAGAGGAGTGGGACAACATTCCACAGGCTACAATCAACAGCCTGATGAACTCTATGTAAAGGAGATACCCACTTCTCCTGTGGTTAATGTGTAAGTTGGGAAGTGCCGGAACGAGAAGTGATCCCAAGAGGTGGTGACCTGGGGGTCTCTGAGGTACCAGAACACATTAAATAAAATACCTTTTATAATAAAGCATTGCATGCATAATCATGGCTTTAGCGTACTGGCATAGAGCAGTGGTGTGGAGCCGCTTGCAGAATTTGCACACATGGAGTACATTTATTGTAGCCTAGAGTCCGGGAAAAATGTGGCCTTTTGTAAATGGATTTCATGCAACTCTACATTTTAGATGACTGGAGACTTTCACAGAATCTTAAAAGGTAAATTATCATTAGATTTTTTATTTAACTAGGCAAGTCAGCCTTTCTGAACCACCCATCCCGGTACCGGGATAATTGTCATCAGCAACGCTGAATAGCATAGCGCCACAGTCAAATAATATTACAAAAAATATTTATAATCATGCAATCACAAGTGAAATATACCAAAACACAGCTTAGCTTGTTGTTAATCCACCTATGGTGTCAGATTTTGAAAATATATTTTACAGCGAAAGAAATCTAAGCTTTTGTGAGTGTAGTTTTCAATGCTACATCAGCTAACCCCAAATTAGCATAGTCACGAAGTGTGAAAAACAATAAAATTCATCGCTTACCTTAGATAATCTTCGGACGTTTCCACTCACGAGACTCCCAGTTACACACCAAATCTTCTTTTTGTTCGATAAATATTACTTTTATCACAAACTAACGCCATTTGGGTTGTGCGTCATGATGAAAAAAACGACAACCTCATTCCGGTCCTGAAAGGAAGACGGAAATTTCCAAACGTATCAGATTAAAAAATATTACTAAAAATATTTATAATCATGCAATCACAAGTGAAATATACCAAAACACAGCTTAGCTTGTTGTTAATCCACCTATCGTGTCAGATTTAGAAAATATATTTTACAGCGAAAGAAATCCAAGCTTTTGTGAGTGTAGCTTTCTATGCTATAACAGTTTAGCCTTATATTAGCTTGGCTAGCATGGTCACGAAAGTAAGAAAAGCAATCAAATTAATCGCTTACCTTTGATAATCTTCGGGTGGTTCCACTCACGAGACTCCCAGTTACACAACAAATGTTATTTTTGTTCGATAAATGTACTTTTATCACAAAACACCGCCATTTGGTTTGCGCAATATTTCGCGGAAACAAAAGCCGTGTTCCGCTCGACAAATCCCCAAAAGTATCCGAAATTGTCGTAGAAACATTCCAAATGTTTTTTATAATCAAACCTCAGGTTGTCTTTAACAAACATAATCAATAATATTTCAACCGGAGCATAACCTATTCAATAAGAGAGAAAAAGAAAATGGAGAGCCCCTCTCTCGCGCGCAGGAAATATTCGGAGGACACTTGACCTCTTTTGAAACATCTCGCTCATTTTTCAAAATAAAAGCCTGAAACTATGTCTAAAGCCTGGTCACAGCCTGAGGAAGCCATTGGAAAAAGAATCTGGTTGATACCCCTTTAAATGGAGGTTAGACAGGCCAGGAAACAAAGTTTTTTATTTTTTTTAAATATCACTTCCGGGTTACTTTTTCTCACGATTTCAATGGCAGAATAAATATTATTTTTCTCACAGACAACATTTTGACAGTTTTGGAAACTTTGGAGTGTTTTCTATCCTAATCTGTAAATTATATGCATATTCTACGATCTGGGCCAGAGAAAATTTCCGTTTACGTTGGGTACGTATTTTGAAAAAAAAAATAAAATCTGACCCCTAGTGCTAAGAGGATTTATGCTCTTAAAGACCTAGTAATCTTTTACATCAATAGCAGTCAATATCTAATCGTCACCTTGTTTAGTCTCATCTGAAAGTGGTAAATTCTTGGTTATCTTCACGAACCCTGGCTAACAAGTTGAATCAGCAATATAAAACTTGGTTTAATTATTTATTTACTAAATACCTAACTATTCACACAGAATTGCATATACACAGAATGCAAATTGTCATACAGAAAATGTCCCTGGTGGACGGAGCCGACATGACGGCTGGTTACACAAAGGAAAGGGGGTTGGGTTTGAGTGAAAGAGCGGGAAGACTGAGGAACAAAGGGAGAAGCTATGCAATCGTAAATACAGTATCTTATGCATTCTAAATTACCGCCCATTTGAAAAAGGAGAATGCAATAAATATTTACTCTGAGCTGCGCTTCGGGTAGGTTGGTCGTAGATCCTGGCCGTGTTGCCCAACAGAGATCTTCCTTGTCCTCTGAAGGATGTCTCTGGTGGTGTTGTTTGTTAGGACAGATCCTTTGTCCGTCCTTTCCTAGCCCACGTTTACAGCAGCTAGGAGGTATCACTTCTGGAGGGAATAAGAGTTCAAAGTTCATATCAAGTTGCCATTCTATATGCTCATGCTATATTCTGGCTGGTATAGTCGAAATTGAGCCTCCCGGGTGGCGCAGTGGTCTAAGGCACTAAATCGCAGTGCTAGCTGTGCCACCAGAGATTCTATGTTCGAGCCCAGGCTCTGTTGCAGCTGGCCGCGACCGGGATGCCCATGGGGCGGCGCACAATTGGCCCAGCGTCGTCCGGGTTAGGGAGGGTTTGGCCGGCAGGGATATCCTTGTCTCATCGTGCACTAGCGACTCCTGTGTCGGGCTGGGCGCAGTGCACGCTAATCAGGTCGCCAGGTGTACGGTGTTTCCTCCGACACATTGCGGCTGGCTTCCCGGGTTGGATGTGCGTTGTGTCAAAGAAGCAGTGCGGCTAGGTTGGGTTGTGTTTCGGAGGACGCATTGCTCTCAACCTTCGCCTCTCCCTAGTCCGTACGGGAGTTGCAGCGATGAGACAAGACTGTAACTACTACCAATTGGATACCACGAAATTGGTGAGAAAAAGGGGTAAAAAAATAAAAAAGGTTTAGTCAAAATTCATCGTTTCAGACGCGTGGAGGTCGTCACCATCACATTGAAATTTGATGCCAATTGTGTTAGGTTCTTGCTGTTCAACCAGAGCTCAGTTCTTTAGGTGATCTGAACCCTTTTGACATCAGGAAGTTACATTATATAGGCTTTATATAGTGGTAGGAGAGAGGGCATGGTTCATAGTTTACAACCAATGTCTCTTCACTGAGTGAGCAGGGCTTAACCTTATGAAAACCCAATTCTCTCATTTGGAAGCTAAAATTACTCTTTTCACAAATAGTTTCATATTTCAACATTTAAATTGCACAACAATTCCATGTGAATCTGATAACTATAATGTGTAGACTTTCCAAGATACAGTTTATGTCATTCTATCATTAATAAGAATGTCTCAGATGACACACCCGAATTGACATCATATTCATTAAGTACCAACGCATATTTTCAACTGGTTGGATTACTGAAATATGGTTCCTTTCCCCCCACCTTTTGATGTTCCCCGACTCTCTATGTTTAACAAAGGCTTTTCAAGAGTCCTTCGGTAGAGTCAAGAGAGAAAGGTATTTATGGGGGGTCATAAACCTTACCCACGGGCCAACGTCATGACAGTCCTCCCATGTTGGGTTCAATCTTGCGATTAACCTGCACGTTGCAAACCAACATAAAAATGACCGTGGGTTGTCCTGGTTGTGAACCATCGTTGTGGTCTCCCTCTGGTGGTCGACCCGGGTAGGGATTCTGCGAATGAAGAAGTCCGCACCAAGGCAGGGCAGCAGATGTCCAGTTGGTGATCGCTGTTGCAGTCCCCCCCTCTGGTGGTCGACCCGGGTAGGGTTTCTGCGAATGAAGAAGTCCGCTCCAAGGCTGGGAAGCAGATGTCCAGTTGGTGATCGCTGTTGCAGTCCCCCCTCTGGTGGCCGACCTGGGTAGGGTGTCTGCAAATGAAGAAGTCCGCTCCATGGCTGGGCAGCGGATGTCCAGATTGGGATTGCCGTTCCGGACCCGTCGTCTGGTCGTCCAGACTGGAAGATCTGGGCAGTAACTTAGGCAGATGTTAACAATGCACACACACTCATGAAATATATCATTGCATTTCCTCCCAAACGAGCGGCGTTGTGGCACTAACTGATGGTTGTATGGGGGAGTTGTTTATGGCTCTATCACTTTCTAAGTGCCGAAGAAAATGAAACAAAATGAATGAAAGCATAAACAAAACAAAATATAGTTATGCCACCTTAATCATCTAATTGGACTGTATTCTATATATATCCATGGTCTTGGTAAAATGACCCTATCATGACATTTTCTAATGTTATATCTAGGGCTTTCCTACTTGGTGTGTTGCTTAGGCACTATCCTAAGTTGATAACTATATGATAAGTCTACAGCTGTAAGGCACTAGTTTTGGGCAGTCTACAGGGATGACCTATGGACTTCTGGGAAGAAAACTGGTGAGTGCTGTAGCTGTAGGGTCAAAGGCCTCAAAATAAATGTTAAACTTTACTAAGGCTGGTATTTTGCTTGGACCCTTAAGTGATCCTAGCATAAATCCTAATTGGATGTTCCGTTGTGCATGTGCGTTTATGCTTACACAAGTGCACATGTCAAAGGAAGGAAACCAAGTATCCTGGCAGATTACAACTTGTTCAGAATGAGTCTGAAGTAGTTAGGTGATTTTCAGGTCAATGCCTGGAGGTCAGTCAGAATTGGTGTCGAGGGAGTCTGTAGTGGTTTTTACTACCAGTCACTGTCTTCCACTATTGTAGTGGCGGTAGGTATGAAGAAGTTTACTTCATAGCTATGTTATCCACGGAGGAACTAACTTCACGACGGAAGTACTCTAAGTATTGGACCAGTCGTACGCGGTGTGATCATGGTTCATGACTTCTAATAACTTTTCTCCTGAATGGAGGGTTCTATTTATTAGTGGCATGTGTGTTAACCATTGGAAGAGTGCAATGGAGATTCCCTTCCCCGTGTTGCACTCTGAGTGACTCCTATGTTGCTATTATTAATAGCAATTTAACTTGTGAGGTTACTAATTCTCTTACTGAGTGTTGCTGGACTGACTGTGGTATTGGTACTGGTACTCAAGGGGACCAGTTGTCCTACCGATTTATTCTGAAATGTTATCCTACAGGAATACATGATTAGAGCATTTTACTAGTTGTCTTGTAGTGGCTACTACACATGGCAAGGAATGATTATTGTTGCCATTTGTTTTGGAGGTGGACAAGTCCACTGGACTTCCTTTACGACCAGTGTGGTACACCTCAGTACTATCTTAGGTGTCTTCTAAGATAATCCCCGTCTAGGGGCCTGTCTGCTCCTCGCTGTTCTCAAAGGGGACTTTACAACTAGATTTGATTTATGCTCTGGCGGCCTCGTACGATGCTGTCCGTAGTCTTGACCCCCCGCCACCGGCCTCGATAAGGCTCATCGTGGGTCTGGGCTACTATTCCCCCCGTTTGTGTCTCGGGACCCCCCCACCAGCGGTTGGTGTTGGTATCCGAGGCGCAAATGAAAAGTTCGGACCCTATGTACAAGTTGTCAGTGGCCGCGTTATTATGAGAATGGCTGTAACCTTTCAACCAAATCTCCTGGTGTTTGTGCTTCAAAATGCTCAGTGGCTGTCGAGGTCTGTCAGTCACCACCACGTGTGGTAACCTCTTCAGTACCTGCGAACTGAGACGAGGATATTGGTCTGTGATATCGCAAAGTGTTTCACCAGTGGGAGTCATCGGGTCAGTTGCTGGACTGACGCCATTACTGTCATTGTAAGGGGTGACAGTCCCCCACAAAGGGGAAGGTGTATCATCGGAAGCAGAGTATACTCTGCGCATCAATGTTTTTCTTGCTGAGACGGCCGCAGTGCTTGCGGAAGTGTCCGAAGGGCAAGAGAAGTTCATCTCAACTACCGTCTTGCACGACTGCAAGGAGGAGGGAAGTTTCTCTTTCACAGAGACAGCTGGCTCGAAGTCATGAAAAGAATGGTCAATCAAATTGGCTGATGGAATGTGTCGAGATATCGTAATATCTCCTTGGATCGGATTCGGCACCACGAGGTTTCTAAACGTCTTTTTCCCAAGGGGTGCTTTTGACAGATACCCCTCGTGAATGACTGCGTTGCAGCTAGCGTTAGGGGTTGACAGTGTGGTCAGTGGAGAAGGCACTGTAGCCTGTGACCATACCTGGTTGGTTTTCCAATCCATCAATGGGAGTACATGACAAGTTAAGCAGTCCTCCAGGACTGTTTCCAGGTATGGGCGTTTCGATTAGTGTTTAGTGGACATATTCCCCACAAAGTGGAGTGGTCGTTCCTAACGACGTGATGTGTAATTTCTGTTCAAGGTGGAAGCAGATCGACTTTTCAGATTTTGAGTGGGCTTGGCTTTAACGAAGCGTTTAACCTTTTTCTTCGCAACCTTTGTATCAGAGTCTATAGACAAAGCCCGTGGGCTTGTTTCTTGATCAAGCGGGCCCTGGATAGGGTCTCGAATGGGAGCGGGAGAAATTAGAATTTTAACATCCTTGCTATGGGTGTTAATTCCTGCGGACCTGGTGTCCGGTTATTCCCCGTCTAGTCCTTGTGACTTAACTTTTACCCTTTTCTCAAATGTTTCTCGCTTTAATTCTTCACGTAGTGGAACTTCTGGAGAACATTGGTCTACGTTTTGATCGTCCTTCAACCCTTTGTTACCCTTGTGCTCTAACACTCTGTGTCGGTTGGGTGCAGGAACGAAGCGAACAGGTCGATTGTTGCGGTAGTCGTTTTGATGGCGACGTACTTTACAGTTATTTCGACCGCGGTGGTTATTGGATTCGTGGTTTCGTGGTAGAAACCATTGTTGTGCGTCATCTCTCAACGTTCCAGTACCTGATAATCCACCCTCTAACTGGAGTGAGTGCCCCTGGTCAAACTTCAAAACCGAGTGGTCAGGGCTCTTAGCGTTGCGAGCTTTTGATGGCTCAAAAGCTGTGCTTGCAAGCTCTCTGAGTTGTAAGATAGGCAAGCAAACGTGGGCTGCAGGGCCCAAGTAGGTAATGAAGGTGGGATACATGTTCGACAGAAACATTTGTTTTAATGGTAACAGCTCTTCCATTCATGTTTCAGTGAGTAGGCCAAAGTAAGCTGAACGAAGCCTATGATAGTAAGCTTGTGGGTGTTCGTTCCGAGCTTGTTTGACCGTGTTAGCCAGTGAGCTATCGTGTTTGCGAGTCGCAGAACCACTGAATTCTAATTTCAAAGCTGTGGCAAGTTTAGCGTAGTCATTTAGCACGTGTTGCTGTTGTAGACGAATGAACCTCGTCACGTGTCTATTCGACGTTCGCTTCAACAGGTAAACCCTGTCAGAATCTGTAGCGTTTGGGTAGCCACCCAACGCATCCTCTATGTCAGCTAGGAACATCTCAGTATCGTTTGGCTGACCTGGAACGGGGTCAAAGGTGGGGAAATTCTTGACGAGTTTGTCAAGATATTCAGCGTCAAGCGGGCGGAGAGGGTTGGCTTCTTCCTGTGGGTAAATTGTGGCCGAAAGGCCAAGAGGAGAAGCTTTGGCTTTGTTGGCCAAGAGGCGCCATATTACTCAGCGCCGAATGGCCAAGAGGAGAAGACTGAGGGACACTTGAGGGAAGCGATGTCTGACAACTATCGTCTTCACTCCTTTTGAGTACCGGACTCCGGTTGCTTCGATGGATAGTCACACTGTAGAGCGTGACCATTCTGGACTTCCTCCAGATGGTACCTAAGAGTGGTATTCTGCTGCATTGCAGTGTCCACTTGAGCGCTTAGAGTACTGATTTTATACACGTGAGTGTCGTACTTGCTCCTTTTGGTCTCAAACTTATCTGTCATGGTGTGCAGATAGAGGTCTTGAGTACGGAGCGAGAGATTCAGTGATGAGATTTCTTCCGGTTGCTTAGAAATCAACATTTCCATCTACATCACCCGAGTTCTCTCAAAATTCATTTGGTCAGCGACTTCAATGAGTTCTGCTGATTTGTCATCCAACTTAGTGATTGTGTTCATTAACTGATCGTCTTTGGTCTGCAGAATTTGGAGTAGAACATTGTTACATTGAGTAACGTTCAACAAAACTGCCTGCATGTTATCAAATTGCGCGCTCCTGTTTGTAGATAACTCGACAGATTTATCTAGTTTGGAGTGGACTACATCGTATTTAGTTTTGGCTAAATCGAGTTGTTCCAGGAGACAACGACTTTGTTGGAGTTTGTGCTCGTTCATCGTCATAAGTATTTGCAATTACTTTTAATTGTTCAGATTTCAAACGCAGTTCCTCGACTAGCAGAATGTTTTCATTTCCTGCTTTTGTCAATAGTTGCTCAGTTCTCTCAACCTGTCCCCTCATGTTAGCCATGTCTTGCACGTGCTTCAGCTGTGCACTGTGGTATTGGACCGATGCCAACCTTTGATGGCGATGCATAAGTGCTAAAGTGGAGAGAACCGTCACAAAGCCTGTGTTTGATGGTTGATTTTGGAGAGTGTTCGCTACTGGCATAATTAGGGTTGGTATCGCTGCTGAGGTCAGAGATCAATCCTTTTATGGGTGGAGGTTCATTAATTAGCGGAGGAGTGGTGACCATCTCCTTTGATAGCTTGCACATTATTAGAAACATTTAGAGGAAAAGTTTTCCTATTTTTTTTCTTCAAATTTTCGGTTTGGAATTCGTTGGAAGCTGCAAAGACAAGTTTAATCTATTTATAGATGTTGACGAACCATCAGTACCATACCAGTAATGTGGAAGTTGGACGTGTGTCACGTTCTGACCTTAGTTCCTTTTTTATGTCTTTGTGTTAGTTTGGTCAGGGCATGAGTTGGGGTGGGTAGTCTATGTTCCTTTTTCTATGTTGTTGTATTTCTGTGTTTGGCCTGGTATGGTTCTCAATCAGAGGCAGCTGTCGATCGTTGTCTCTGATTGAGAATCATACTTAGGTAGCCTGTTTTCCCCATTTTAGGTGTGGGTGTTTATTTTCTGTTTAGTGTCTGTTTCACCGCGCATAACTGTTTTGTTTTCTCATCGTTGTTATTTTTGTGTAGTGTTCAGTTTGCAATTAACATATGACGAACATTTACCACGCTGCATTTTGGTCCTCTTCTCCTGCACCAGATGAGAATCGTTACACCGTGAATGAATTTGCAAATTTAATTAATTAATCAATGCCAATGATTAATCATACCTGGGTAGGCTATCTGGGTATTAAACTTTAATTAGCCTGAGAGGTTGCTTCATCCAGGTTAATATGAGAAGTTTAAAAGGGTCTCATTTGATTGGAAGAACATTAAGGTATGTTCAACAATTTAACTTATTAAATTGAATGAGACGATGAATGAGACGATAATCCATACAATCTCCATTGATTGGATATCATACGTGTAAACAGTAGATCAAATGTAGGGAACATTGACCACTATGGTACACTTCTCCCTAAGGCCGAAGCCACATGGGATTCCCGCTGGAGGCGGGGTTACTGAATTTTACATTTTACAGATTGATCAATTTAATGATAAATCAAACCTGTATAGGCTATTTGGGGATTAAACTTTACTTAACCTGAGAAGTTGCTTCATCTAGGTTAGTTTGGAAAAAGTTTACAGTGTCTCATTTAGAAAACGAATCAATTTGGATATTATTATTTAAATGATTTATATTATTATTTAAATTGCATAAACCATAAACCTGGGACAGCCGAACATTTATACATTCTTAGAATATCAGGCACGTTTTCACATTACGTTTTTTTGGGGCATGACAATTACAGAGGAATCCAAATGTAATTACTCTGATTGCTTTTATTAGGATTTTTACATTGCAAACAGTGGACAAAAAATGTCACAAGTGGTAGGCTACCCGATCCTGGCAAATGGGTTCTGGAACGAAAGACTACAAAACTTAGAGGTGCTGGAGGTTCTGGCTCAAATTAAGCACCGCCCTTCTCATATAATGGGGTAGGGCCATCCCAAGAATCCCTGAATGCATGGATGGTTGCACTTTTTATAACTAATCCAAGATAGACCACAGCTGGTCGTTTCCAATGGGAACAGATGAGTCATAGTGGGCAGAGCCAAGCACGAGTCAGCGATATCCTATTGGTGCGTTCTACAACACATCTGCATATTTCTGTTAGGGAACTCCTCTGTGAATCGCTAGTGTGCAATAACTCAATTTGCCTTTACGTTCCTTCTAAATAACGCAATTATTTAAAACTTTTGCAAAGGGTGAAGTCTACAAAACTTGGTCCACTCTGTTCATAACAGATTTTAGTTCTGGGAACAGAAAACTGTATTAAGATCAGGTGTTTCACAGAATGAAACATTTGCAGAATGTCGGTCAAAATCCATCTAGTTCCATCTTCTCCTACTGCCTGCCAGTGGGCTTCCTCTCAGTGGAAACACTAAGCGGATGCCTCACATCTATACATCCGGTGAAACATCTGTCTCATTGTTCAATCTGTGGCTGCACTGTGGTAGTGGGGGAACAGGAAGTTCCAGGCAGGCACACACCATTCTTCAGAATAAAGAAACGCCAGAACTGTAATGTTAAGAAGATAACCTTTTGTGTCGGTTTCTATTTATTACTACAGGTATGTAATAGCAGGTTTAAACTTCCTATTATCGAAGGAACATGTCATACCATGCTAGGTAACATCCGTTAAGGTATCATCACGTTTGGTAAAGGTTTGATGTTTTATTTTTGAGTCAAACCAGATGATTGTGATCAACTATTTTACAAGTCACATAGCTAGAAGCTTTGGGTTTGTCTGAATGGATGTACATCATTTCCTCAAGATAATTTAATAAAGAATACATTTATTTGAGATTTCAGAGTTCATTTAGCATGTTATTGGTTTGGTGTAAAATTCACGAGCTGGTAAAATGGCGCTGTCCACTCTGTCTGGCGCCAATGGGCTTCAGTGCTGGTGCAGAGAGACAATTTCATGGTCGCACTACAGTTTTGAAGCTTAATGTAATGATGATCACGTGTTCTAATATTCAGACACATTCAGGTGTTTCTTCTATCTTTATGAATGTTACTATGGTGTGAACGGGAAATACAATTGGTTTTTGATTGAAATAACACAGCGAAGACAAGGTTATTCAGGAAAATAGTACATAGTGCTGCTTAAAACAAACTGCAACCTTGTACTGAATGTTTGAATCATTTCCCAAATTCACATAAATGCCGAAATGATTCAAACATTCAGTACAAGGTTGCAGTTTGTTTTAAGCAGCACTATGTACTATTTTCCTGAATAACCTTGTCTTCGCTGTGTTATTTCAATCAAAAACCAATTGTATTTCCCGTGAGTCTACTATAGTTTAAGTGCACTTACGTTGTGTAGACGAATTTAAAGCAGGTACTTTGTCTAATTTGAATTAAGTCATGTTTTGTTGTCAATGTTTAGCTACCAGATCTTTTGAAATGAGATCAGTGCTTGACTTGGACAGGAGCTCACCGGAGCTGAGTACCGGCACCTCAAATGTCTACTGTTTGATCTCATGTTCCTCTTATAGAATATTAGCTTAACAATATTGTGGAGCTCCTGCACCTAAATATAAACAGTACCGGTACCTATTTCAGTCCAAGTCAAGTACTGAATCAGATAATTGAACAAGAAGAAATATAATATATTTTTAGAGAACAAAGAACGTGCCAGAAATGTCAAGACAATAACTTTTTGTTTCTGTTTGTCATTGTTACTACAGGACGACTAGAATTAAGTCTGAGGCCGGTAACATCAATAGTGAGGACAAACCTAGCCTCCCTGTCTCATTCCAGACTATGTCCAAACCTACATTCATTCACTGGGTCCTGATTGTAACAGTGGAGCCCAGTTTGCACTGCAGGGTCCAGAGATGGCATCAGTGAAGCTGGAAGACTGCAGTCAAACACTGGAGCTGAATGTCATCATTAAAGATGAAGAAGAAGAGAAGAAGATTGGGAAATCTGTTAATCATGGTAAGAGCAGGTTCTATCTAATTTTGTTGTTCGTTACAACTTCCCACTGTGTATGAAAAGTTGCAGTAGAACTGTTTCATGATGAACTGTTTCAATGAGAAGGTAGATGTTATTTCATGCTACTGAGACTTGCATGGTTTGACACCAGCATTGCCAGCATTTGTTTTATTCACTGGGCTATCTGGAGTGATCAGAGTATAGACTAAAGAAGTGAAGTAGACAAACTGCCAGTGTTGTACAGTTCTATGAAATTAGTTTGTGTAGTTACTAACCCTTGTGATAGTGAGTGGAGGATAATATGAAATGAGTCTGTGTAGTTACTAACCCTTGTGATAGTGAGTGGAGGATGATATGAAATGAGTCTGTGTAGTTACTAACTCTTGTGATAGTGAGTGGAGGATATGGCTTATTTATGACTTTTGCCCCTTTTTAGAGTAGTTTTATTCCCCTTTTGTATTGTACAGCCTACTGATATGAATACATATGTCACCCGGTACAGCCAGAAGAGGACTGGCCACCCCTTTGGGCCTGGTTCCTCTCTGCGTTTCCTCCAAGGTTCCTGCTTTCTAGGGAGTTTTTCCTGACCACTGTGCTTCCACATCTGCATAGGTTGCTCTTTGGGGTTTTAGGCTGGGTTTCTGTTAAGCACTTTGTGACAACTGCTGATGTAAAATGGGTTTATAAAATAAATTTGATTGACATGGACAGTACCAGTCAAAGATTTGGACACCTACTTATTCCAGGGTTTTCTTTATTTTTTTTACTATTTTCTACATTGTAATATAAGTGAAAACAAACTTTAAGTAACACATATGTAATCATGTAGTAACCAAAAAAGTGAGAATCTTCAAAGTAGACACCCTTTGCCTTGATAACAGCTTTGCACACTCTTAACCTGCTTCATGAGGATGTCACCTGGAATGCATTTCAATTAACAGGTGTGCCTTGTTAAAAGTTAATTTGTGGAATATCTATCCTTAGTGCGTTTTAGCCAATCAGTTGTGTCGTGGCAAGGTAGGGGTGGTATACCGAAGATAGCCCTATTTGGTAAAAGAGCAAGGCCATATGGCAAGAACAGCTCAAATAAACAAAGAGAAATGACACTCCATTACTTTAAGACATGAAAGTCAATCAATGCGGAACATTTGATAGAACTTTGAAAGTTTCTTCAAGCGCAGTTGCAAAAACCATCAAGCGCTATGATGAAACTGACTCTCACGAGGACTGCCACAGGAAAGGAAGATCAAGAGTTACTTCTGCTGCAGAGGAGAAGTTCATTAGAGTTACCAGCCTTAGAAATTTCATCCCAAATAAATGCTTCAGAGTTCAAGTAACATACACATCAACATCAACTGTTCAGAGGAGACTGCGTGAATCAGGCCTTCATGGTCGAATTGATGCAAATAAACCACTACTAAAGGACACCAATAAGAAGAGACTTGCTTGGACCAAAAAACACAAGCAATGGACATTAGACCGGGGGAAATCTGTATTTTGGTGTGATTAGTCCAAATTGAGATTTTTGGTTCCAACCGCTTTGTCTTTGTGAGACGCAGAGTAAGTGAATGGATGATCTCTGCATGTGTGGTTCCCACTGTGAAGCATGGAGGTGTGATGGTGGGGTGCTTTGCTGGTAACACTCAGTGATTTATTTAGAATTCAACACACACTTAACCAGCATGGTTACCACATTAGTCTGCAGTGATATGCCATCCCATCTGGTATGGGCTTAGTGGGACTAATTTGTTTTTCAACAGGACAATGACCCAAAACACCCATGCAGGCTGTGTAAGGGCTATTTGACTTAGAATGAGAGTGATGGAGTTCTGCATCAGATGACCTGGCACAATCCCCCGACCTCAACCCAATTGAGATGGTTTGGGATGAGTTGGACCGCAGAGTGAAGGAAATGCAGCCAACAAGTGCTCAGCATATGTGGGAGCTCCTTCAAGACTGTTGGAAAAGCCTTCCAGGTGAAGCTGGTTGAGAGAATGCCAAGTGTGAAAAGCTGTCATCAAGGCAAAGGGTGGCTACTTTTGAAGAATCTAAAATATATTTTGATTTGTTTAACACTTTTTTTGGTTACTACATGATGTCTTTGATGTCTTCACTTATTCTACAATGTAGAAAATGGTAAAAATTAAGAAAAACCCTTGAATGAGTAAACGTTAGACTGGTACTGTATGTCACACACACTGACTAGTTCTTCTGATGTTGTTCACACAGGAAACCATGTTGACACATTCTCTACATCCAGAGAGCAACAGCAGGAAGGTCATAGAGCTAAGAGGTCTCATCACTGCCCACATTGTGAAGAGATTTTCCCATTTCTATCAAAGCTAAAAAATACACCTAAAAATATACACAGGAGAGAATCTGTATTCCTGTACTGACTGTGGGAAGAATTTCACAACATTAAAGGTTCTGATCGTTCATCAGAGAGTGCATGAACGGATACACACAGGAGAGAAGCCTTACTCCTGCTCTGACTGTGGAAAGAGTTTTTCTCGACTGGGCACCTTAAAAAGACACCAAGGTAAACATAAAGGACCACTGATCTGACTGTGGAAAATGTTTTAAAACAACAGATGAGCTAAAAGGTCATCAGAGAACACTGTCGTGTCTTTGGCATCATTAAACTGAAGATGAATCTTTATCAAATGACTCTCTGTAATTATTATTACGCAATTAAACTGATGAATCATGTAACTGTAATTAACTAGGAAGTCGGGGCACCAAGGAAAATATTCAGATTACAAAGTTATAATTTTCCTAATAGAACTTTTC
Source organism: Salvelinus fontinalis (assembly GCF_029448725.1). Taxonomy (NCBI): domain Eukaryota; kingdom Metazoa; phylum Chordata; class Actinopteri; order Salmoniformes; family Salmonidae; genus Salvelinus; species Salvelinus fontinalis. Next base: position 64,249,019 of record NC_074671.1, on the reverse strand, counting down.
AGATATTTTCATATCTGCTCAATAGTCTTCTGATTAATGAATTCTTCTTTATTTTACCTCACGTTAGTCTCATTCCAAATGTCGTAAATTATCTGCACGAACCCAGCCTTCACTGAGTCATCCATACATCAATTGTCTTAAATCATTTATTTACTAACTAAGTAATTCACAGAAATGCATAAAGAAACAGTAGATAGTTACAAGGAAATGATAATGGAGTTTCCCTAGTGGGATAAACCGGCATCGCGGCTTGGTGTACAAAAGGGAAGTGGGGGTCGACTGAGATGACAACACACAGTTGATAATTATAACAATTGAAATGCTAATCCTTTGCACATGAACGCTCACTCATTCGGGAACAATTGCAATCAATATACATATTTACGCTCAGTGTGTCGTCGGGATCTCTGTTGAAAAGTTTGTTTCTGTTGGAGAGTTTGTCCGCCCTCTCTGTCGTGGTTAGAATGGATAGTTCAGAGGGACATTCATTCATGTCGTTATGGATAGATGTTTCGGCGGTTGTCGGTCTTTGCGTTCAATGATACCGAATTCCTAGCTGCAGACTAGTAATTAATATCAAAGACTTGTTCTTATTCTGTCGGTATCGATAGTCTAAGAGTTTAACCACGTGGTATGGTTAAAAGATTCAACCATCTACTCAACTTGGCCCTCTCGTTATCAAGGTAAGCTGGTCTGCCACCTTTGTCCTCTCGTGATTGAGAGAAACATGGTCTGGTGAGAAATTCTCACGGTGGGGGTTTTATTCGGGAGTTGCAGAAAAGGGCCTGTCCCAGGATGCCTGACCCTAACTGGGCTCATGGGCGGGCCTCTGATTTAGTTAAACTAAAAAGGGAATTGGAGTTTCCTTCATTAAACAGTCCAAAATCACATTACACAATTTTACAAACTGTATCATCCTCACTCATTCATCTTATACAACAATTAGATGTAAACCTCATATCTGAGGCTATTATATAAACAGCGTTATGGTAATGTGGCCGCACCGTCTCCCATGACCTTCCCCAAGTTGTAACAAACGGACCAGTTCGTAGCTGGACTCTTCACCGATCTTTTATACCTTCTCCGGAACGTAAATGTTGTTCGGACCTCAAGTTCTGTGAGGTGGAAGAAATTCCTTTGTTCTCTTCTATGAAAACTCCCTCTCTATACTGTGGCCATGAATTTACGACCTCTCTCTGACCACAGCAGCCTAGTTGTAGGGGGCAGGGAGAGGGGGATGGGGCTTGCTGTACCCAAAGAGGGCAAAGTCATGACAACACACATAGGAGAGAATCCTTACATCAGCGCTGACTGTGCATCAAGTTTCTCTCTACTGTGCCACTTAAAACGACATGAACGTATACACACAGGAGAGAAGCCTTATCACTGCACTGACTGTGAGAAGAGATTCTACAGATTGGGCCATTTAAAAAGACACCAATGTATACATAAAGGAGAGAAGCCTCATCAGTTGTCTCAGACCAGCTAAGATTATGCACTCCACTTCATTATCTCATAAAATAATTGGCAACGTTGAATTGGATCAAATGAAGAAAGCGTAAAACACTATTGTAATCCTATAGTTTCTCACTGTGAGAGAACCGTGCAGAGGAAAGGGAGAGTTACAGAATGTTAGCCTCTCTTTACTGATCAGTGTGCACCTTGTCAGTTTTGGTGTGTTTTGTTAGCTTCTACTGTAAAGATATTGAGATTACCTTGGATTTGCCCTTAGGGTTGAATATCCTCTGTGAGGCGTCTCACAATGGAGTCTGATGGTTGACTGGATGGTACTGCTTCCCTCTGCAGTTTCCCGTGGGAATGAGCTGGTAGGACGCCTGCTCTTTCCATGACATAGACAGACCAGGTGAAAGCTATAATCCTTAATGTAGTTTTTATCATGGATTCATTATGGATCCCCATTAGCTTTCAGCAGAAAACAAGACTGCAGTTGCAGTGGTCTAAGGAATGAAAAGACTGGACACTGCAGAATGAATTTGAACAACATTGCCTGGTCTGATGAATCCCTGTTCCTGCTGTTTCATGCTGATGGGAGGACTAGGGTATGGAGGAAACCATGAGTACATGTATCCATGCTGTGTGTCATCATTACAGGCTGGTGGTGATGGTGTGGAGTGTGTTTTCACAGCACATATTGGGCCCCTTGATAAAAGTGGAGCAACGTTTGAAAACCACAGGATATCTAAACATCATTGCCAATCAGGTGCATTCCTTCCTGGCAGCAGTGTATCCATCTGTAAATAGATTTTTTTTGCAGGATTATGCCACAAGGTTTGTCCAGGAATGGTTCCAAGAACATGACAGTGAATTCAGCTTACTGCAGTGGCCTGCCGAGTCACCAGATCTCAATCCAATTGTTCATCTGTGGCAGGAGTTATTCGGAGTATTATACTTTCCAAAATAATAACTACATGGCCAGGAAATATACCACAAATGTTGTTTTACAGGAAATTCAACCCCTGACATACATTTTCTTTCCGGTATGAGGGTGAAGGAAGAAATCGCCCATGGTCATTGTATTAGTTCTCACAATGATCTGGGGGGAGGGTGGATAGGAAATGCTGTTTTCAGTTTTCTGTGAGAATGAGCTGGTAGACACTACATGTATCAGAGATGGTGTGATGATCAGTTTTCACCACTAGTTTGGGTAGATACATATTTTACTATTGATGCACAGGCTATGAAATTACTACATGTTTATTAAATTGTATTTTATTATGAATGTCATTGAATTACTCCATTGACCTGACAATATAAAATAAAGTTAGACTTGAATGAATTTGTGCTGCTCAATCTCTTCTCTATCATTAAATACTAAAAATGGGTTTAAGCTAAATAATTCCTCTTTGTATGAAGCTGAAACAGGAAATTTAAATCAGCAATTCATTTGACCTCAGCACTGACATGGTTTTCCATCAGCTTTGAGACCAGATACAGTACTGCAGCTTTATTGATCTACTGAATGTCTTTGTTTACTTCATGGAATTCTAAAGAATATATATTTATCTACTCAAAATATGTCACTACACCTCTACACATCACCACGGTGACAAGCCCATTCGTTAGCCACCAGTAATGTCTACAACGCATACAAATAGATGTTAATCAGTATAAAGGGCATGTGTTTTCTTATTAAAGAAGTGTTTTATAAAGGTACCAAAGTCCAGAAACAGTATTACTCCTGCAATCCAATAATTGTTCCGGGTTGGAGCGAGCGGTCGCATTTGCGGGTTGGTCCGCAGGTAGTATAACTTTTCATTACATTTCATTACATTCAATTATAGTACAACGGTTTGATTTGTCTAATCTTAGCAATTTCTTCTTAGCTAGCTACATAGCCGTCTTTGTATCAAAAATAATTGCGTAATTATCGTATTACGTCGTCCTAACGCAGTCTACACTGCTATCTGCCCAGCAGCTAGCCAGCTAGCAAACGTCCACCGTCTACCGAATAGCAGCACTGTAGCAACTATTACACTCAACTGAACGACTTGATTAGTGTAGTGTTAGCTAGCTACATAGTTGTCTTTGCTGTCTTCGTATCCAAGATAATTGTGTAGTTTAGAGTGTGTAGTTTTAGAGTGATTATCTTAATTTACCGAGGTTAGCTAGCCAGCTATTTGTCGTCCTTAACATAGGAGACACTGCTAGCTAGCCAACAGCTAGCCAACGTCTACCGAATAGAACTTCCGCACTCAACAACCCGGTCGCATTCCGCTTCGCTCCACAGGTAGTATCACATTTTCATTTCATTTCATTACAGTACAACGGTTGGATTTGTTTGATCGTAGCTAGCTACACAGCTAGCTACATAGCCGTCTTTGTATCAAAGATAATTGTGTAGTCTAGAGCGATTTTCTAGGTTAGCTAGCCAGCTACTGTCGTTCTTTTAACGCAACGTAACGTAATCAACACTGCTAGCTAGCCAGCTAGCCCCCGAATAGCAGCACTGTAGAAACTATTACACTCAACGGAACGACTTGATTAGTGTAGTGTCAACAACGCAGCCACTGCCAGCTAGCCTACAAAGTCAACAACGCAGCCACTGCCAGCTAGCCTACTTCAGCAGTACTGTATCATCTTAATCATTCTAGTCAATAAGATTCTTGCTACGTAAGCTTAACTTTCTGAACATCCGAGACGCGTAGTCCACTTGTCATTCCAATCTCCTTTGCATTAGCTTAGTCTCTTCTGTAGCCTGTCAACTATGTGTCTGTCTATCCCTGTTCTCTCCTCTCTGCACAGACCATACAAACGCTCCACACCGCGTGGCCGCGGCCACCCTAATCTGGTGGTCCCAGCACGCACGACCCACGTGGAGTTCCAGGTCTCCGGTAGCCTCTGGAACTGCCGATCTGCGGCCAACAAGGCAGAGTTCATCTCAGCCTATGCCTCCCTCCAGTCCCTCGACTTCTTGGCACTGACGGAAACATGGATCACCACAGATAACACTGCTACTCCTACTGCTCTCTCTTCGTCCGCCCACGTGTTCTCGCACACCCCGAGAGCTTCTGGTCAGCGGGGTGGTGGCACCGGGATCCTCATCTCTCCCAAGTGGTCATTCTCTCTTTCTCCCCTTACCCATCTGTCTATCGCCTCCTTTGAATTCCATGCTGTCACAGTTACCAGCCCTTTCAAGCTTAACATCCTTATCATTTATCGCCCTCCAGGTTCCCTCGGAGAGTTCATCAATGAGCTTGATGCCTTGATAAGCTCCTTTCCTGAGGACGGCTCACCTCTCACAGTTCTGGGCGACTTTAACCTCCCCACGTCTACCTTTGACTCATTCCTCTCTGCCTCCTTCTTTCCACTCCTCTCCTCTTTTGACCTCACCCTCTCACCTTCCCCCCCTACTCACAAGGCAGGCAATACGCTCGACCTCATCTTTACTAGATGCTGTTCTTCCACTAACCTCATTGCAACTCCCCTCCAAGTCTCCGACCACTACCTTGTATCCTTTTCCCTCTCGCTCTCATCCAACACTTCCCACACTGCCCCTACTCGGATGGTATCGCGCCGTCCCAACCTTCGCTCTCTCTCCCCCGCTACCCTCTCCTCTTCCATCCTATCATCTCTTCCCTCTGCTCAAACCTTCTCCAACCTATCTCCTGATTCTGCCTCCTCAACCCTCCTCTCCTCCCTTTCTGCATCCTTTGATTCTCTATGTCCCCTATCCTCCAGGCCGGCTCGGTCCTCCCCTCCCGCTCCGTGGCTCGACGACTCATTGCGAGCTCACAGAACAGGGCTCCGGGCAGCCGAGCGGAAATGGAGGAAAACTCGCCTCCCTGCGGACCTGGCATCCTTTCACTCCCTCCTCTCTACATTTTCCTCTTCTGTCTCTGCTGCTAAAGCCACTTTCTACCACTCTAAATTCCAAGCATCTGCCTCTAACCCTAGGAAGCTCTTTGCCACCTTCTCCTCCCTCCTGAATCCTCCTCCCCCTCCCCCCCCCTCCTCCCTCTCTGCAGATGACTTCGTCAACCATTTTGAAAAGAAGGTCGACGACATCCGATCCTCGTTTGCTAAGTCAAACGACACCGCTGGTTCTGCTCACACTGCCCTACCCTGTGCTCTGACCTCTTTCTCCCCTCTCTCTCCAGATGAAATCTCGCGTCTTGTGACGGCCGGCCACCCAACAACCTGCCCGCTTGACCCTATCCCCTCCTCTCTTCTCCAGACCATTTCCGGAGACCTTCTCCCTTACCTCACCTCGCTCATCAACTCATCCCTGACCGCTGGCTACGTCCCTTCCGTCTTCAAGAGAGCGAGAGTTGCACCCCTTCTGAAAAAACCTACACTCGATCCCTCCGATGTCAACAACTACAGACCAGTATCCCTTCTTTCTTTTCTCTCCAAAACTCTTGAACGTGCCGTCCTTGGCCAGCTCTCCCGCTATCTCTCTCAGAATGACCTTCTTGATCCAAATCAGTCAGGTTTCAAGACTAGTCATTCAACTGAGACTGCTCTTCTCTGTATCACGGAGGCGCTCCGCACTGCTAAAGCTAACTCTCTCTCCTCTGCTCTCATCCTTCTAGACCTATCGGCTGCCTTCGATACTGTGAACCATCAGATCCTCCTCTCCACCCTCTCCGAGTTGGGCATCTCCGGCGCGGCCCACGCTTGGATTGCGTCCTACCTGACAGGTCGCTCCTACCAGGTGGCGTGGCGAGAATCTGTCTCCTCACCACGTGCTCTCACCACTGGTGTCCCCCAGGGCTCTGTTCTAGGCCCTCTCCTATTCTCGCTATACACCAAGTCACTTGGCTCTGTCATAACCTCACATGGTCTCTCCTATCATTGCTATGCAGACGACACACAACTAATCTTCTCCTTTCCCCCTTCTGATGACCAGGTGGCGAATCGCATCTCTGCATGTCTGGCAGACATATCAGTGTGGATGACGGATCACCACCTCAAGCTGAACCTCGGCAAGACGGAGCTGCTCTTCCTCCCGGGGAAGGACTGCCCGTTCCATGATCTCGCCATCACGGTTGACAACTCCATTGTGTCCTCCTCCCAGAGCGCTAAGAACCTTGGCGTGATCCTGGACAACACCCTGTCGTTCTCAACTAACATCAAGGCGGTGGCCCGTTCCTGTAGGTTCATGCTCTACAACATCCGCAGAGTACGACCCTGCCTCACACAGGAAGCGGCGCAGGTCCTAATCCAGGCACTTGTCATCTCCCGTCTGGATTACTGCAACTCGCTGTTGGCTGGGCTCCCTGCCTGTGCCATTAAACCCCTACAACTCATCCAGAACGCCGCAGCCCGTCTGGTGTTCAACCTTCCCAAGTTCTCTCACGTCACCCCGCTCCTCCGCTCTCTCCACTGGCTTCCAGTTGAAGCTCGCATCCGCTACAAGACCATGGTGCTTGCCTACGGAGCTGTGAGGGGAACGGCACCTCAGTACCTCCAGGCTCTGATCAGGCCCTACACCCAAACAAGGGCACTGCGTTCATCCACCTCTGGCCTGCTCGCCTCCCTACCACTGAGGAAGTACAGTTCCCGCTCAGCCCAGTCAAAACTGTTCGCTGCTCTGGCCCCCCAATGGTGGAACAAACTCCCTCACGACGCCAGGACAGCGGAGTCAATCACCACCTTCCGGAGACACCTGAAACCCCACCTCTTTAAGGAATACCTAGGATAGGATAAAGTAATCCTTCTCACCCCCCCCCCCTTAAAAGATTTAGATGCACTATTGTAAAGTGGCTGTTCCACTAAATGTCATAAGGTGAATGCACCAATTTGTAAGTCGCTCTGGATAAGAGCGTCTGCTAAATGACTTAAATGTAAATGTAAATAATGACCCAGTTACTATTGGGGGATGGAACCAGAGAGGAAGCTTGCGTTACCTTTCTCACACCACTACAGTATTCATTTCAACAGACCTTTTCCACACCCCTTTGTTAGAGCTCAATATATACCCAAGACTATATTGAGGGTCAGGCTGTTGTAATGCCCAGTTGATTATGTAAATAGTCTTCTAGAACTCTGGTGGTGTGGTCCATTTGAGGGTGAGTCATTGATATGAATGTTTAGAGTGAAAGAGCTGTGAACTCTCCTGTGATGACCCATGTCTACCACAACCTTTCCTATTGTGTTAGTAAGCACCACAGCATTTTAGGAAGCCATTGTTGAAAATGTGTTCATACATACAGTACAATGGGAGGGGGTGGGGCTTCCACAGGGGCAGACCAGACTTCTATTTAGGACTGGGATCCTATCCAGAGTTGACAGTTAGGACAAACCCAGCCTAATGCCCAGTTGATTATGTAAAATAGTCTTGAAGACTTTAATTTAGATTTGTTTATTTCACATCCATTAAGTAGATACTAAATAACCTCACTATTTTTTCAGCTTTTAAAATGTTTTATTTCATTTTCTAAAGCATTCTCACACCCAGACTTTTGACATTCTTCTATGTATTATACTTCCAAAAGTCTTTAAAAATATTTAATGCACCAGTTTAAAAAAGTGTCATGACTGTCATTACCAAATAGGCTATAATTTCATCAAATTTTCAAATTTGAGAAATTATTATGTGAACTTTATTTGAACTTACGATACACAGAATCATCTAGAATGTCAGCCTAAAATCTTCGGGCATGGACTGTCCAAGGTGTTGAGAGCGTTCCACAGGGACGCTGGTCCATGTTGACTCCAATGCTTCCTACAATTGTGTCAAGTTGGCTGGGAGTGGATCTACTCCGAATAGCTTGTTCCATCTCCTCCCACAGATGGACAATTACAGGGAATTCAGTGAGCTGAATTCACTGTAATGTTCTTGGAACCATTCCTGGACAAGACTTGTGGCATAATGCATAATCCTGCTGAAAAAAATAATTTGCAGATGGATACACTGCCGCCATGAAGGGATGCACCTGATTGGCAATGATGTTTAGATATTGTGGTGGAATTATTGTAATCAAAAGGAGAGACTTATACATTTCTTCAAAACAATCAAACTTTATTTAATTACTGCAGTAATGGAGCTTGTCAATGACCCTTCCCGTAGGTGATTCGTTGAGAGCCCAACCAGCAGGAATAAGCCACAGCATTTTATAGCAAAGTCCATCCTCTTGGATGTTCATGACAAACAACAGATTTATGGAATGGGCCACAAGGTAAGGATTCGTATGAAAGATACTAATTTCTCATTGTGTAGAAACCAGGGTCTGGCCCCCCAACTCCACACTGGAGCCATCTCCCCCTGGTACCTAAGGACAGAAACATTAACTCATGCTATGGAATGCGGTCTTGTTAGGTTTATCAACCCAAGACAACGTAAATCTTCTGTCAGTGTTAAATCTCCCAGAGGCCCATTTTCAGTTCACACAGAAACCATAGAGTTATAAGAACCCTCTATTCTGTTGCATAAAACAACCATTTGATAAAATTAAACTATAACATAATCTTGCAATTTTGCTCTCACAATATCCTGTGGCATTCAAGCATTGCTCAACTTTTATCAAGGGGCCCAATGTGTTCCCTGAAAACACACCCCAGCCATCACACCACCAGCCTGCAATGCTGATATACGGCATGGATGCAGGCAGTGGTGTAAAGTACTTAGGTAAAAATTATTTAAAGAACTACTTTAGTAGTTTCTGTACTTTACTATTTATATTGTTGACAACTTTTATTTCACTAAATTCCTAAAGAAAATAATGTACTTTTTACTCCATACATTTTCCCTGACACCCAAAAGTACTCGTTACATTGTTTAGGATTAGCAGGACAGAAAGTGGTCCAATTCACGCACTTATCAAGATAACATCCCTGGTCATCCCTACTGCCTCTGATCTGGCGGACTCACTAAACACAAATGCTTCATTCGTAAATTATGTCTGAGTGTTGGAGTGAGCCCCTGGCTATCCGTAATATAAAAAAACAGTTGTGCAGTCTGGTTTGCTTAATTTAAGGAATTTGAAATTATTCATACTTTTACTTTTGAAGAAGTATATTTTAGCAATTACTTTTACTTTTGATACATAAGTATATTTACATCCAAAAGCTTTTAGACTTTGACTGAAGTAGTATTTTACTGGGTGACTCACTTTTACATGAGTCATTTTTTATTAAGGTATCATTAAATTCACTGAAGTATGACAGTTAGGTATTTTTTCCACCACTGGATGCATGTACTCGTGGTTTCCTAAATACCTTAGCCGTCCCATCAGTGTGAAACAGCAGGAACTGGGATTCATCAGACCAGGCAACAGTTTTCCAAATTTTCCAGTGTCCAGGGTTTTCATTCCTTAGCCCACCTGGTCTGTCTCATGGAAAGAGCAGGTGTCCTTAATGTTTTTTTTTTTTTTTCACAATAGTGTTCTATGCTTAATTTGATCCAATTCAATGTTGGCAATTATTTAATGACATGAGAATGAAGTGGAGTGTCTAATCTTAGCTGGTCTGAGAGAACTGATGAGGCTTCTCTCTTATGTATACATTGGTGTCTTTTTAAATGGCCCAATCTGTAGAATATCTTCTCACAGTCAGTGCTTTGATAAGGCTTCGGTCAAGTGTGTATCCGTTGGTGTGTCTTTACATTTCCCAATCGGGAGAAACTCTTGCCACAATAAGAGCAGGAGTAAGGCCTCTCTCCAGTGTGTGTTCTGACAAACTTTTAGGTCAGTTGATGCTGTGAAACATTTTACACAATCAGAGCAGGATTAAGTCTTCACTCCTGTATGCATACGTTCATGTGTTTTTAAGTCCCCCAGTTTAGAGAAACTCTTTCCACAGTCAGAGCAGGAGTAAGGCTTCTCTCTTGTATGTGTTCTCTGATGAACTTTTTGATCAGATGATGTTTTGAAGCATTTTTCACAGTAAAAGCAGGAGTAAGGCTTCTCTCCTGTATGTACACGTTCATGTGTTTTTAATTCGCCCAGTTGAGAGAAACTCTTTCCACAGTCAGAGCAGGAGTAAGGCTTCACTCCTGTATGTATACGTTCGTGTCTATTTAAGTGGCCCAGTTGAGAGAACCTCTTTCCACAGTCAGAGCAGGAGTAAGGCTTCTCTCCTGTGTGTGTTCTCTGATGAACTTTTTGCTCAGTTGATGTTTTGAAGCATTTTTCACAGTCAGAGCAGGAGTAAGGCTTCACTCCTGTGTGTATAAATTCATGTGTTTTTAAGTCGCCCAGTTGAGAGAAACTCTTTCCACAGTCAGAGCAGGTGTAAGGCTTTTCTCCTGTGTGATTTCTCTGATGAACTTTTAGAGCAGTTGATCTTTTGAAGCATTTTTCACAGTCAGAGCAGGAGTAAGGCTTCTCTCCTGTGTGTGTTCTCTGATGAACCTTTAGGTTAGTTGATGTTTTGAAGCATTTTTCACAGTAAAAGCAGGAGTAAGGCTTCTCTCCTGTGTGATTTCTCTGATGAACTTTTTGCTCAGTTGATGTTTTGAAGCATTTTTCACAGTCAGAGCAGGAGTAAGGCTTCTCTCCTGTGTGTGTTCTCTGATGAACTTTTTGCTCAGTTGATGTTTTGAAGCATTTATCACAGTCAGAGCAGGAGTACGGCTTCTCTCCTGTATGTATACGTTCATGTATTTTTAAGTCACCCAGTTGAGAGAAACTCTTTCCACAGTCAGAGCAGGAGTAAGGCTTTTCTCCTGTGTGTGTTCTCTGATGAACTTTTAGAGCAGTTGATCTTTTGAAGCATTTTTCACAGTCAGAGCAGGAGAAAGGCTTCTCTCCTGTATGTACACGTTCATGTGTTTTTAAGTTGTACAGTTTAGAGAAACTCTTTCCACAGTCAGAGCAGGAGTAAGGCTTCGCTCCTGTGTGCATACGTTCATGTCTTTTTAAGTGGCCCAGTCGAGAGTAAATCTTTCCACAGTCAGGGCAGGAGTAAGGCTTCTCTCCAGGGTGCACTCTCTGATGAACTGTCAGAGATCTTGATGTTGTGAATCTCTTCCCACAGTCAGTACAGGAATACGGATTCTCTCCTGTGTGTATTTTTAGGTGTATTTTTAGCTTTGATAGAATTGGGAAAATCTCCTCACAATGTGGGCAGTGGTGAGACCTCTTAGCTCTGTGATCTTCCTGCTGTTTCTCTCTGAATGTAGAGAATGTCTCAACATGGTCTCCTGTGTGAACAACATCAGAAGAACCAGTCAGTTGTGTGATATACACTACAGGTCAAAAGTTTTAGAACACCTACTCATTCAAGGGTTTTTCTTTATTTTTACTATTTTCTACATTGTATAATAGTGAAGACATCAAAACACACACATGGAATCATGTATTAACCAAAAAAGTGTTAAACAAATCAAAAGACATTATAATTGAGATTCTTCAAATAGCCACCCTTTGCCTTGATGACAGCATTGCACAATATTGTTATTCTCTTACCTTGAGAAAGTGATTTCCCAATCTTATCTTCTTCGTCTTTAATGCTGACATTCAGCTCCATTGTTTGACTGCAGTCTTCCAGCTTCACTGATGTCATCTCTGGATCCTGCAGTGCAAACTGGGCTCCACTGTCACAATCAGGACTCAGTGACTGTAGGTTTGGACTCAGTGTGGAAGGAGAGAGGCAGGCTGGGTATGTCCTCACTGTTGATGTTACCGGCCTCAGACTTAATTCTAGTTGTCCTGTAGTAACATTGAGAAACAGACAGAAAGTTGTCTTGACAGTTCTGGCACTTTATTCTAAAAATATATATATTTATTCTAGTTAAATGATCTATTTCAGTGCTTGACTTGGACTGAAATAGGTGCTGGTACTCATTTTTAGGTGCAGGAGCTCCAAAATACTGTTAATATTCTGTCCAAGTGAAGCACTGATCTTATTTCAATAGATCAGGTAGATAAGCATCTAGAACAAAGCATGAATTCATTACAATTAGACAAAGTACCTGCTTTAAATTAGTCTACACAAAGTGCACTTAACCTCTAGTAGAGTTTCCCAAATTTTCATAAATGACTAAAAACCATTTAGTACAAAGTTGCAGTATATGTTTTAGGCAGCACTATGTACTATTTTCCTGAATAACCTTGTCTTTGCTGTATTATTTCAATGAAAAACCAATTGTATTTCACATTCACACCATAGTAACATTTATAGATAAATATAGAAACATCTTAATGTGTCTGAATATTAGTACACATGTAGAAAACTGATAATCATTACATTCAGCTTTAAAACTAGTGTGACCGTGAAATTGTCTCTCTGCACCAGCACTGCCTGCACTGAAGTCTGTTGACGCAGACAGAGTGAACAGCTCCATTTTACCAGCTTGTGAATTTTACACAAAACCAATAACATGCTAAACAAACTCAGAAATCTTAAATAAATAGATTGAATGGATGTACATAATTTCCTCAGACAAACTGTCGTGGAAAATTGCAAGATTGTTATAATGCTTGTATTGCATTATAATGGTTGTTTTATTTGACAGAATAGAGTATTCTGTTAACTATTGTGTGTGTTCCACTGAGGATGGGCCTCTATGAGATAGCACTGACAGAGGAGATTTACGATGTCTTTAGATGATAAAACCTAAAGAGCATTACAGATAACATGAGGTAATGTTTTTGTGCTATGAAGTACCAGGAACGAGATTAGAACCTCATCTTAGGGACCAAACTGAACGATAATTTATAGCGAATGCTATCTGGCTATGGGATACTCCTCTCTCTCAAGTAAAAGTCTTTCTTTGTGAACTGTTCCTAAGATCTGTGGTTCGTCATGTAAGTTGAGAGGGGTGTATCTTGCCTATAAAAGATCTTTGTACTTTTCTGTTGTGACTTTTCAATGGTTCATTAGAGATAGCGCATCATTGAAAGTCAAAGGCTATTGCAAAGCTCTTATTATTAAAGATGTAGTTTAAGTATTACTCTGACTGGTGTGTGAAGTTTAACTCTCCTCATTTGGTAAAGCAGAAATATGCCACCACAAAACCCAAAGTATCTAACGTTAGCTATGTGACTTGTAAAATAGTTTCACGTTCTTCACTCAGTTTGACACAACACAACACATCAAACCTTTACCAAACGTGATAATACCTTAACGGATGTTACCTAGCATGGTATGCCATGTTCTTTCGATAATAGGAAGTTTAAACCTGCTATTACATACCTGTAGTAATACATAGAAACCAACACAAAGGTTCTTGACGTCACAGTTCTGGCTCTTTCTTTATTCTGAAGAATGGTGCGTGCCTGCCTGGAACTTACTGTTCTCCCACTACCACAGTGCAGCCACAGATAGAACAATGAGACAGATATTTCACTGGATGTAGGAATGTGAAGCATCTGCTTAGCGTTTCCACTCACCAACAAATATGGCTGGCAGTGGGAGAATATAGATTTTGGCCGACATTCTGCAAATGTTCTAATCGATGAAACATCTGATCTTAACTTCTTACGGATCATTGGGACGCTAGCGTCCCACCTCGACAACATCAGGGGAAATTGCAGAGTGCGAAATTCAAAATACAAAAGTAGTAATATTAAACATTCATGAAAATACAAGTGTTATACACCATTCTTTAGCTTAGAATCTTGGTAATTCAACCGCTTTGTCCCGATTTACAAAAGACTTTACGGCGAAAGAATAGCATTTGATCATCTGAGGCCCAAAGGGTCCCAGTTACACAATGAATGGTCGTTTTGTTCGATAAAGTCCTTTATATCCCAAAGATGTCCGTTTATTTGGCGTGTTTGATTCTGAAACACACCTGTTCCAACTCTCCTAACATGCCTACAAAGGAATCTAAAAGGTTACCTGTAAACTTTGTCCAAACAACGTTTCTAATCCAAACTCAGGTACCCTAATATGTAAATAATCGATACAATTTAAGACGGAATATACTGTGTTCAATACCGGAGAAAAGAACGAGGAGCGCGCACGCATTCACGCGCGCCAAAAGACTAGAGTCCTTCTGAGGGATACATCGAAAGAATAAGAATACTTCTTCAGTTTTCAAAAAACAAGCATGAAACAATTTCTAAAGATGGTTGACATCTAGTGGAAGCCATAGAAACTGCAATCTGGGTCCTAATTATTAGACTTTCCCATAGAAAAGCATTGAAAAGTCCAATGACCTCAAAAAAAAATCCTGGATGGATTGTCCTCGGGGTTTCACCTGTCAAATCAGTTCTGTTATACCCACAGACAATATTTTAACAGTTTTAGAACCTTCAGAGTGTTGTCTATCCAAGGCGGTATTTTGACGTCCGGATGAAAAGCGTGCCCAAAGTAAACTGCCTGCTACTCAGGCCCAGAAGCTAGGATAAGCATATAATTGGTAGTTTTGGATAAAAAAAACTCAAAAGTTTCTAAAACTGAGGACAAACCATTTTTTTAAATGATAAAATCAGCATACCACTGATTTCAATGCCTTTTATAATAGGGCGAAATCTGTGGGCTGTTTTTGACCATTCTCACCATCCTTCGCCTTTGCCTCTCCGATATTTTACTTGGCCTGCCACTTCTGGCCTTAACAAGAACTGTGTCTGTGGTCTTCCATTTCCTCACTATGTTCCTCACAGTGGACACTGACAGCTTAAATCTCTGCGATAGCTTTTTGTAGCCTTCCTCTAAACCATAATGTTGAACAATCTTTGTTTTCAGGTCATTTGAGAGTTGTTTTGAGGCCCCCATGTTGCCACTCTTCAGAGGAGAGTCAAAGAGAACAACAACTTGCAATTGGCCACCTTAAATACCTTTTCTCATGATTGGATGCACTTGTCTATGAAGTTCAAGGCTTAATGAGCTCACCAAACCAATTGTGTGTTACAATTAATCAGTGCTAAGTAGTTACAGGTATTCAAATCAACAGAATGACAAGGGTGCCCACATTTTTGCATAGCCTATTTTTCACATGTGATTTAATTTCATACAACTTAATATTGCTACACTAAAAATCTTTGTCTGGACAATACCCCAGTACTCAGCTTTTATTAGAAAATGAATGGCATGCCACTGTGATCATTTTCTGTGACGACAGAGTAAATTATTATGCAGCCTCAGAGGGGTGCCCAAACTTTTTCATACGACTGTATATACCATGATACCTTAATAAACCAAGAAAGTATCAAAGATCAGAAATTAACAGCCTGTGTAGAAAAAGCGATACCGTTGAATATGTGCTACGTTACCCAAAGGCCCTTTGCACATGATGTTAGAATTGCATGTGTGTCTCAATCATTTTAGTCCAAGGATATGATCGAAAGGCCTCAATCATTCTTAAATGAAAAAAGTTTGGAACCACCAATAATTTTTCTAGAGAGAATTTTTCAGCTGGCCACCTGGCCAAACTGTGATATCGGGGGAGAAGGACCTTGGTCAGGGAGGTGACTGGGGGACTAATCAGGATCGAGTGAAAAGATGAAAGGAGCAAAATACAGAGAGATCCTTGATGAAAACCTGCTCCAGAGTGCTCAGGAACTCTGACTGTGGCGAAGGTTCACCTTCCAACAGGACAACGACCCTAAATACACAGCCAAAACAACGCAGAAGTGGCTTCGGGACAAGTCTCTGAATGTCCTTGAGTGGCTCAGTCAGAGCCCAGACTTGAACATCTCTGGAGAGACCAGAAAATAGCTGTGTGGCGACACTCCCCATCTAACCTGACAGAGCTTGAGAGGATCTGCAGAGAATAATGGGAGAAACTCCCAAAATACAGGTGTGTCAAGCTTGTAGCGTCATACACAAGAAGACTCGAGTCTGTAATTACTGCCAAAAGGTGCTTCAACAAAGTACTGAGTAAAGGGTCTGAATACTTATGTAAATGTAATATAACATTGATTTTTTTTAAAGTTGTATAATTTTGTTAAAATTTCTAAAAACCTGTGCTTGCTTTGTCATTATGGGGTAGTGTGTAGATTGATGAGGGAAAAAACGATTTAATATATTTTATAATAAGGCTGTAACGTAACAAAATGTGGAAAAAGTCAAGGGGTCTGAATAATTTTCCAATGCACTGTGTGCTGAATCCTTTCAGCAAGGTTGCTTCCCCTCCTCTCTAAGGAGTGTTTTACTCTCATTCTGAAGCCTGATAAATCCAACAAAATGTGAAAGTTAGACCGATTTCTCTTCTGAAATCCGACTCAAGAATTAGTGCTGAAGCCTTAGCCAGGATATTGGACAGAGTGCTCCCATATCTAATACACAAAGACCAAAATGGCTTTGTGAAAAACCCTCAAGGTTTTCACAATGTGAGGAGAGTACTAAACATAGTGCACATGTCAAGGGTCCCCCGATACTGCCATACTCTCACTTGATGCAGAGAAGGCATTCCATAGAGTTGAGTGGTCTTATTTCAAGTGCTTAAGAGATTTGGGAACTACTTCGGTAAATGGATTAAGATATGATATACAGACCCCACTGCAGAAGTTGCAACTAACAACTTGTTTTCACAATTTTTTCTGCTTTTTAGGGGGATGAGACAAGGATGTCCGGCCAGTCCAGGGCTCTTTCTTTTAGCTATAAAATCCTTTGCCATTGCAGTAAGGGCTCAACCGTCAATTAGTGGAATTAAAACATCAGATTTCGAACATCGAGTGGCCCTGTATGCTGATGATACCCTCTTATTCCTAACAGATCTAAAGAACTCTTCCCTCTCTAATGTTTTTATTTAACCTTTATTTAACCAGGAAAAGCCTATTGAGACCCAGAGTCTCTTTTTCAAGGGAGACCTGGCCAAGAAGGCAGCAACAATCAATACATTACATAATTAAAAACATACAACAACATGATCCAGCCCCCCCAAAAAAGCATCCCATCAATATTTTAAATTCATTCAGTGGATCTAACATATCTAGTTGAAGCATGGATTGTAGACTATTCCATGACTCTGGTGCACAAGAAGAGAAAGTAGTCTTGCCTAATACTGTGAATGTCCTGGGGACTTTGAGTAGCAACCACCTAGCAGACTGGGTATGGTAACTGCTGGTGGTGAAGGAGACCATACTACAGAGGTAAAGAGGGAGTTTACCCAAAAGGGCTTTGTAGATGAACACATATAAATATATATTTCTGTGCATATAAAGTGAGGTCCAATCTACTATTTAGTACAAGGTGCAATGGTGGGTGAGTGACTTGGCATTTGTAATAAAGTGCAAGGATGCATGATAAACAGAGTCCAGTTTCTGTAAGACAGAGGAGGCTGCATGCATATACAACAAGTCACCATAATCAACAACAGAGAGAAAATTTAAGCAGCTTTGTCACAAGATTATCCACATGAACTTTGAAGGACAACTTGTCATCCAACCAAATACCTAGGTATTTGTAGGATGACACTTTTTTTCAATGGATAAGCCAGCAGATGTGACAATGCTAACCTTCTCTGGCAGAGTTCTAGCTCTGGGAAAGGTCATGAATTTCGTTTTTTGTACATTCAAGACCAGTTTGAGACCATAAAGGGAGGCCTGCAGTGACTGAAAAGCAGTCTGGAGCTCTTCAACAGCCTGAACCAGAGAAGCACATGAATATATGACTGTATCATCTGCAAATAGATGTAACTTTGCTGGTTGCATCCCATTTCCCAAATCATTAATAAAAATTGAGAACACTGGAGCTAAAATGGAACCCTGGGACACTTCTATTAATCTCAAGAAAGCTTGACTTGTGATTGTCAGTATATACACAGTGTTCTGTCAGAAAGATAATTCCTAAACTAATTTAGTGCCCCTTCACAGAGACCATTGTCTCTGAGTCTAGCTAGCAACAATTCATGGTCAACTGAATCAAAGGCCTTTGATAAACTCACAAACAGAAAAGCCAGACTGAACCCCGCTCAGTATGTTCTTTTCAATGAAGAAGCTTTTTAACTGTGAGTTCACTAGGGATTCATAGACTTTGGCCAGGATAGGGAGTTTGGAGATAGGACGATAGTTATTAGCATCTGAGGGATCTCCACCCTTTAGCAGTGGGAGGACATAAGCTGATATCCAAATGCTGGGTATGGAATTGGTCAAGAGACTCAAGTTGAAAATGTGAGCCACAGGTTCAGTAATAATACCGGCTGCTATCTTTAAGGAGGTAAGAGTCCAGGTTGTCTGGACCTGCAGACTTTTTAGTGTCTATGGCCTTTAGTGCTTTATAGACATCAGTATAAGAAACAGGCTCAAAGATAAAATGGTTCACATGAGGGCCTATATCATAGTTGACTGTAACAGAGCTTACATTAGAGGCCTGGGCCCCACCATTATCAAAAACTGAACCAGCATATATGAAGTGCTTGTTAAAACCCCTACAATATGGGCTTTATCTTTCACATCATTAGAATCCATCATTAAATGGTCAGGAAGGTCAGAGGATACATTAGAACCTGACACTGATTGTTTAGCTTCCAGAACTTGGTAGGGTTGTTTAGGTTCTCTGTGACTACATTTAAATAGTAATCTGATTTGGACTTCCTGATCAAACCTGTGCATGTGTTTCTTAGCGCTCTGAAGGAGGCCCAGTCAACAGGAGCTTTTGTATGTCTAGTTTGACTCCAAGATATATTTCGCATTCTAATTCATTGTGCCAAGTTTTCTGAAAACCAGGGAGTGTCCCTTCCACTGATTCTACATTTCTTCACAGGGGCAGGCTTATCACAAATGGACACAAATGTCATATAAAAATAGTCCCAGGCAGTGTCAACATCGGGAATCAGACTTACTCTGTCAATATTACGGTACAGATCATGTAAGAAGGCTTGCTCATCAAACTGTCTAAAATGTATTTTCTAAACATAATGGGGTTTGGCTTTGGTCATGTTTGTATTTCTAACACAAGCAATAGCACAGTGATCACTGACATTACAGAATATCCCAGTTGATGTGTATTTGTGAGGGGTATTCGTTAGAACAATGTCCAATAGAGTTGATTTGTTAGGTGCTCTGGGATTCGGTCTGGTCGGCACATTAATTAATTGAGCGAGATCTAGAGAGTCACACAGTTCTTTAAATAAGTCTGATACAGATGTAAGCATGTTCCAGTTCAAATCTCCCAAAAGAATGAATTCAGAGTCATTTAACTTGTGCAGGACATCAGAAAGAGTTTAGTGTGTCTCCCGAAGCCGGTCTGTAGCAGCCGACTACAGTGATGTGGGAGTCCTTACATACTTTCACTTTATCCGCAAGCAATTCAAAATGTTTGGCTTTGGTAATCGAGAGAATTTCAGAGGTGTTAAACTCAGATTTAACATAAAATTGCAACCCCTCCTCCTTTACTCATCCGATCAGCTCTAAAAACCATGTACCCATCTGTCATGACGTTGCCTGCTTGGGTATTGCAAACCCCATCCCCCTCTCCCTGCCTCTCCCTTTCCTCCTTCAACCCATGCTGTGATCACAGAGAGACGTCGTAAATTCCTGAGAATCTCCTCATGGCTAAACAGTATTAGAGAGAGGGTAAACTTTCAGGACAAAGAGGTTTCTTCCACCTCACAGAACTTGAGGTACGAACAGATTTCATGTTCCGGAAAAAGTATTAAAGATCGGTGAAGATCCCAGCTATTAACATGTCCATTTGTCCCCATGTGGGAAACTCATGAGAGACGGGGTGGCTACATTACCATACCGCTGTTTATATAATAACCTCAGATATGAGGTTTACATCTGTTTGTTGTATAAAATGAATGACTGAGTATGATACTGTTTGTATAATTGTGTAATATGAGTTTGGACTGTTTAATGAAGAAAAATACAAATCCCTTTTGTATTTGAACTAAATCCAAGGACCGCCCCTGAGCCCAGTACGGGTCAGACATCCAAGGACAGCCCCTTCCTGCTATCTGAATAAAAGCCAACTCTGAGAAATTACCATTAGACCATGTTTATCCTCCATGGGGAGAACGAAGGTTAAGTACCATTGCTGAATCTTTAACCATACCACGTGGTTAAACTCTTAGACGAATAAGAACAAGTCTTTGATATTGACTACTAGTCTGCAGCTAGGAATTCGGTATCATTGAACGCGAAGAAAGACAACCGCCGAAACATCCATTCTATAACGAATGTCACTGAACTAACCACAATAACCGAGACAGAAGGAACTCCAACCAAAACTAACTTCTCTCCAACGATCAAGACGACACACAATGAGCGTAAATATATATATATTGATTGCAATTGTTCCCGAATGAGTGAGCGTTCATGTGTAAAGGATTAGCATGTCAATTGTTATAATTATGAACTCTGTAGTGACTTCTTGGTCGAACGCCAATTTTTCCTTTGTCTAACAAGCCGCCATGCCGGTTCAGCCCACTAGGGCATATTTCTCCCATCATTTCATGTAACTGTTTTTAAGTTTGTTTGTTTGTTTATGCATTTCTGTGAATTAATTAGTTAGTAATAAATAAGTGATTTAAGACAATTGATGTATGGATGACTCATAGTGAAGACTGGGTTCGTGCAGATAACCAACAATTTACGACGTTTGGAATGAGACTAATGATTTATTTATTTTTACCTCACGTTAATCAGAAGACTATTGATCAGATATGAAAATATCTGAAAGGTTATATTGGGAAATTATAACTTTGTAATCTGACTACTTTCCCTGGTGCCCTCGAATTCATAGTTAATTAGTTACGTTATTACTCAGTTGATCACGTAATCCCTAATTACAGGAATCTTTGATAAAAACTATAAGTCTTCAATTTAATGATAGCAAAGACACGACATATAAATAGAAATCCAGTTATTTGACACAGATTTCTTGAGCCAAGTTTCTGATAAAACCATGTCAGCATTTGTCGTTTTGGCCCGTACTCTAATCATGTCTATTTTTGGAAATAACATTAACATGTAAGAGGATAAAACCTTCTCTGTTTTTAAAATCATAGGGAGTCGGTAGAGATTGCATGGTATCTACCGGCCCAGGGTTTGGTCGCACATTACCAGAGATCAACAGTAAAAGCATAACAATATATCTCAGTTGCCCAATGCGTGAGGACTTGGCAGAGCCAGCACCATTGTCAATAAAATGAACAGTCTTTTGACACAGAAAAAAAAGTAAATCAATAGTTTGAGATTTTGGAAGTATGCCATCATGTGTAAGTCCAGTTGCATTTGAGAGTGGTACAAATGCAGAGAGAGACCAAGTTCCTGGTGGTATTGACATGATGGTCTCGTCGGAGTGTTTGCAAATTGTAGGGCATAAAGCGAAGATAATTCACTGACCCATTGATCATCCAGCCTATTTAATCCAGGATGGCATTGAGTAAAGAGCAGGCACAGTAACAGATACAGAATGCCAGATTTGAGGTATTTCAGCACAGGTGTGCAACAACCAGTAGACTGTTGTGCAGAACGTAGATTTTCCCACGGCCCAAGGTGCATCAGGTTTTCCAATCCGATAACCGCTTCTCCGCTCCTAACCTTCAGTGCGCACCAGCGCTGGCGTAGCAGGCCTTGCGCGCAGACAGACGCTCCTGATTCGGCAAGTTCCAACTCCAGAAAGGTGTAGAAAAAAAATAAAGGCCTCTCAATTCGAAATCTTTGTACAAGTACATTTCGAAAAATAGAGACTGAGATCTAAAAATAATATTTGTTACATACAGCATCCACCTTCACATCAAAAGTATTTGGTTCTGTAAACAGGATCAGGGTCATTAAAACATAACTCTGATTTCAAGGATCACATTCAAACGGACAGACTGATTGGCTACCATCTTGGATTTGTAAATGTAATTAATAACATAATTAAGTTAATAATAAAACCAAATCTTCCATCCTTTTCCTCAACAAGCAAGATACTGAATCCAGTTGTACAGCATCCATTTGTGAATACAGAACATGGTTTCACATATCTTGGTATTAAAAATCACACCAGAAATGAGCTCCTTGAGCTCAACAAATTATGAACCCATGGTAACGAGTATAACATAATCCATCAACAGATGTACATTACTGCTTGTATCTACTATTGGTAGAATAAATATCATTAAGATGAATATTCTGCCCAAATGTCTTTATCTATTTCAATCAATTCCTCTGGCTCCACCAACTTTATTTCCCCAAAGATCTGAAAGATACCTGGAGCAACAGAAAACAAAGGCTTAGACTTTCTCTTCTTTATTTGGCCTATGACAGAGGGGGGTTGCAACATCCAAACCTAAAGTGGTATTACTTGGCTGCACAAATTAGGGCTGCAATGTTTTGGTTCCCCAAGAAACCATACTTACCCTGGCTGCAGACTGAAATGCTATTCACAAAAGGCTTAACTTTGGATGGTTAGAGCGTTGGGCCAGTAACCGAAAGGTTGCTAGATCGAATCTCCGAGCTGAGAAGGTAAAAATTGTCGTTCTGCCCCTGAACAAGGCAGTTAACCCACTGTTCCTAGGCCATCATTGAAAATAAGAATTTGTTCTGACTTGCCTAGTTAAATAAAGGTTAAATAAAAATACAAATAAAAACAACTCTGCTCCCTTTAAGAAACTAAAGAAGAATACAATTAATCCCTTTGTTAAAAAAACCAACTATATGGCACAAAGTACAGCAATATCTGGGTGAAATATCTGGGCATATTATCCAGTTTTACACAAATTTGGTGTAATGACA
This sequence comes from Salvelinus fontinalis, assembly GCF_029448725.1. Lineage (NCBI taxonomy): Eukaryota > Metazoa > Chordata > Actinopteri > Salmoniformes > Salmonidae > Salvelinus > Salvelinus fontinalis. Next base: position 64,225,998 of record NC_074671.1, on the reverse strand, counting down.
ATTTCACACCTGGTAAAATTGACTAGGGGTTTAAATAATGGACAAGAAAGGGTATTGTTAAAGTAATGGACTGGTTTAAAGAATGGACAATGACAGGTATTGTTGGGGTGGCAGGTAGCCTAGTGGTTAGAGCGTTGGACTCGTAACCGAAAGGTTGCAAGATCGAATCTCCGAACTGACAAGGTAAAAAAAATCTGTTATTCTACCCCTGAACAAGGCAGTTGTCGTGTCTTTGGCATCATTAAACTGAAGACTTATTTATCAAATAACTCTGTAATTATTATTACGCAATTAAACTGATTAATCATGTAACTGTAATTAACTAGGAAGTCGGGGCACCAATGAAAATATTCAGATTACAAAGTTATAATTTTCCAAAAATTACTTTTCAGATATTTTCATATCTGATCAATTAGTCTTCTTAATTAATGAATTATTTACTTTACCTCACGTTAGTCTCATTCCAAACGTCATAAATTGTTGGTTATCTGCAAGAAACCAGTCTTCACTATGAGTCATCCTTACATCAATTGTCTTAGTAAATAAATGATTTAACTAAGTAATTCACAGAAATGCATAAACAAACAAAATAAGTAAAAATGGTTACAAGAAATGATAGGAGAATGTGTCCTAGTGGGCTAAACCGGCATGGCGGCTTGTTAGACAGAAGGGGGAGTGGGGTTCACCTGAGAAGTCACTACAGAGTTGATAATTATAACAATTGAAATACTAATCCTTTGCACATGAACGCTCACTCATTCGGGAACAATTGCAATCAATATATATATTTACGCTCAGTGTCGTCCTGATCACTGTTGAAAAGTTAGTTTCTGTTGGAGAGTTTCCGTACTCTCTCTCTTTCTCTCTGTGTCGTGGTTAGAATGGATTGTTCAGAGTGACATTCATTCATTTGTTGTAGAATGGATGTTTCGGTGGTTGTCGTTCTTCGCCTTCAATGATACCGAATTCCTAGCTGAAGACCAGTAATTAATATCAAAGACTTGTTCTTATTCTGTCGGTATCGATAGTCTAAGAGTTTAACCACGTGGTATGGTTAAAAGATTCAGCAATTGTCTGCAACCTTTGTCCTCCCGTAATGGAGAAAAACATGGTCTGGTGATAGTTTCTCAAAGTTGGGGTTTTATTTGGAATTGCAGAAAAGGGCTTGTCCCAGGATGCCTGACCCTAACTGGGCCCATGGGCGGTCCTCTGATTTAGTTAAACTCAAAAGGGAATTGGAGTTTCCTTCATTAAACAGTCCAAAATCACATTACACAATTTTACAAACAGTATCATCCTCACTCATTCATCTTATACAACAATTAGATGTAAACCTCATATCTGAGGCTATTATATAAACAGCGTTATGGTAATGTGGCCGCACCGTCTCCCATGACCTTCCCCAAGTTGTAACAAATGGACCAGTTTGTAGCTGGATTCTTCACCGATCTTTTATACCTTCTCCGGAACGTAAATGTTGTTCGGACCTCAAGTTCTGTGAGGTGAAAGAAATTCCTTTGTTCTCTTCTATGAAAACTCCCTCTCTATACTGTGGCCATGAGGAGATAATCTCCAGGAATTTACGACCTCTCTCTGACCACAGCAGCCTAGTTGTAGGGGGCAGGGAGAGGGGGGGTGGGGCTTGCTGTAACCAAAGAGGGCAACGTCATGACACAGTTAACCCACTGTTACTAGGCCATCATTGAAAATAAGAATTTGTTCTTAAAACTGACTTGCCTAGTTAAATAAAGGTTAAAAAATATATATATATATATTTTTTTAAGTTATGGACTGGTTTAAAGAAAAGACTTATACAATAAAAATAAAGGGTCTCATGTCGTTTGAAGAACTAAAGGGAAGATTTAACTTGAGAAGCTTTTCCAGTCTATAACAAATCAGCCCTACAACCTCCTCTGACCACTTTAGAAACACTCTCTGTTAATGTGTGTTAAGGGAAAATATTATATATATATATATATATATATATATATATATACACACACGTCATTATATGGGAAAATATCACCCTTCTTGAGCTCCACAAATTTGACCCTAATACCTCAGACCTGGTGTGTTAAATGTAACACGCATTTACACACCTTGTATCATTGCCTGGAGGAATGTGCTGAGATACAAATGTTTTGGAGCTCAGTACTGCGCTATATCTCTGAGATGACCTCTACCCCAATACCACTAATCCCTAAACTATGCCTCCTAAATCTTTACCCAGAGAATCTCTTTACATAGGAGAGAAAAGACAATGGTTGACCTCTGGCTATTACAAGCTAGACGTTCAATTGCTCTCCACTGGAAGTATGTCAGTTCCCCCTCACTTGGTCATTGGTTAAAATAATTAACGTCAAGCCTGGCTCTTGAAAATTGTACTTATATAGTGAAAAAGAAAGCCCCAGAGTTTCATAATATTTGGGATCTGTTTTGTGAGTTTTGCAAACCAGTGATATTGTAGAAGCCAGAAATATTGGTACTGTAAAACTGTATATTCTCTATTTTTATGTGAATTTTGGCTGTAGTCTAAGCGTAATCTGCATTATCTACAACTGCACATTACACTTTTTAATTATTGGAAATGTCCTGGTACCCTTCCCCAGATCCGTGCCTCAACATAATCCTTTCATGGAGCTCTACGGACAATTCCTTCGACCTCATGGCTTGGTTTTTTCTCTGACATGCACTGTCAAATGTGGGACCTTATATAGACGGGTGTGTGCCTTTCTAAATCTTGTCCAATCAATGTAATTCACCACAGGTGGACTCTCAATCAAGTTGTGGAAACATCTCAAGGATGATCAATGGAAACAGGATGCACCTGAGTTTAAGGTTGAGTCCCATAGCAATGGGTCTGAATACTTATGTAAATAAGGTATTTCTGTTTTTAATTTTTAATAAATGTGCAAACATTTCTTTAAAAAACTGTTTGCTTTGTCATTATGGGGTATTGTGTGCAGATTGAGGAACTTTTTATTTAATCATTTTTAGAATAAGGCCGTAACGTAACAAAATGTGGAAAAAGTCAAGGGGTCTGAATACTTTCTGAATGCACTATGTATTCACATAAGTAGGCTGTGCAATACAAAAGGGGAATAAAACTATTCTAAAAGTGGGTAAGAGTTGAAAGCTAAAAAGGGGCGTGTCATCCTCCACTCACTATCACAAGGGTTAGTAACTACATCAGTGTCAAACCATGCAAGTCTCAGTGGCATGAAATAACATCTACCTTCTCATTGAAACAGTTCATCATGAAACAGTTCTACTGCACCTTTCATGCACAGTGGGAAGTTGGAATGAACACAAACTTAGAAAAAAACCTGTGCTTACTAAGAGAAACCGATTTCTCCTCCTCTTCATCTTTAATGTTGACATTCAGCTCCAGTGTTTGACTGCAGTCTTCCAGCTTCACTGATGCCATCTCTGGATCCTGCGGTGCAAACTGGGCTCCACTGTCACAATCAGGACCCAGTGACTGTAGGTTTCTACTCAGTGTGGAAGGAGAGAGGCAGGCTGGGTCTGTCCTCACTATTGATGTCACTGGCCTCAGACTTAATCGGAGTTGGCCTGTAGTAAAAAGAGAAACGAACACAAGTTATTGTCTTGACAGTTCTGTCACTTTATTCTATAAAAATATATTTTTTAAGTCAATTATGTAATTACAATAGATCAGGTAGCTAAGCATTGACAACAAAACATTAATTCATTCACATTAGACAAAGTACATACATTAAATTACACAACATAAGTGCACGTAACCATAACATGCCATTTATAAAAAAGAAAACGTCTCCTTTAAGCATTACTTCAAAGTATTTTTACTTAGTTACTTTACACCACTGCCAATTGTATTTCCCATTCACACCATAGTAACAATTATAGATAAAGATTGAAACAACTGAATGTGTCTTAATATTAGTACACATGTAGAAACTGATAATCATTACATTCAGCTTCAAAATAGTAGTGCGACCGTGAAATTGTCTCTCACTCATGCACCTGCACTGCTACCCCATTCAGAGACGCTAACTGCTTTAGTACACCTGCACTGCTACCCCATTCAGAGATGCTAACTGCTTTAGTACACCTGCACTTCTACCCCATTCAGAGATGCTAACTGCTTTAGTACACCTGCACTGCTACCCCATTCAGAGATGCTAACTGCTTTAGTACATCTGCACTGCTACCCCATTCAGAGATGCTAACTGCTTTAGTACACCTGCACTGCTACCCCATTCAGAGATGCTAACTGCTTTAGTACACCCGCACTGCTACCCCATTCAGAGATGCTAACTGCTTCAGTACACCCGCACTGCTACCCCATTCAGAGATGCTAACTGCTTTAGTACACCCGCACTGCTACCCCATTCAGAGATGCTAACTGCTTTAGTACACCCGCACTGCTACCCCATTCAGAGACGCTAACTGCTTTAGTACACCTGCACTGCTACCCCATTCAGAGATGCTAACTGCTTTAGTACACCTGCACTTCTACCCCATTCAGAGATGCTAACTGCTTTAGTACACCTGCACTGCTACCCCATTCAGAGATGCTAACTGCTTTAGTACATCTGCACTGCTACCCCATTCAGAGATGCTAACTGCTTTAGTACACCCGCACTGCTACCCCATTCAGAGATGCTAACTGCTTTAGTACACCCGCACTGCTACCCCATTCAGAGATGCTAACTGCTTTAGTACACCCGCACTGCTACCCCATTCAGAGATGCTAACTGCTTTAGTACACCCGCACTGCAACCCCATTCAGAGATGCTAACTGCTTTAGTACACCCGCACTGCTACCCCATTCAGAGATGCTAACTGCTTTAGTACACCTGCACTGCTACCCCATTCAGAGATGCTAACTGCTTTAGTACACCTGCACTGCTACCCCATTCAGAGATGCTAACTGCTTTAGTACACCTGCACTGCTACCCCATTCAGAGATGCTAACTGCTTTAGTACACCTGCACTGCTACCCCATTCAGAGATGCTAACTGCTTTAGTACACCTGCACTGCTACCCCATTCAGAGATGCTAACTGCTTTAGTACACCTGCACTGCTACCCCATTCAGAGATGCTAACTGCTTTAGTACACCTGCACTGCTACCCCATTCAGAGATGCTAACTGCTTTAGTACACCTGCACTGCTACCCCATTCAGAGATGCTAACTGCTTTAGTACACCTGCACTGCTACCCCATTCAGAGATGCTAACTGCTTTAGTACACCTGCACTGCTACCCCATTCAGAGATGCTAACTGCTTTAGTACACCTGCACTGCTACCCCATTCAGAGATGCTAACTGCTTTAGTACACCTGCACTGCTACCCCATTCAGAGATGCTAACTGCTTTAGTACACCTGCACTGCTACCCCATTCAGAGATGCTAACTGCTTTAGTACACCTGCACTGCTACCCCATTCAGAGATGCTAACTGCTTTAGTACACCTGCACTGCTACCCCATTCAGAGATGCTAACTGCTTTAGTACACCTGCACTGCTACCCCATTCAGAGATGCTAACTGCTTTAGTACACCTGCACTGCTACCCCATTCAGAGATGCTAACTGCTTTAGTACTTATTGGCGATAGAATCTTCTGACCAAGGGAGTTTTCCTAAGATCCATGACACTAGTCTTTTTCCACATTTTGTTACGTGACAGCCTTATTCTAAAATGGATTAAATATGTTTTTCCCCCTCATCAATCTACACACAATAACCCATAATCACAAAGCAAAAACAGGTTGAGAAATGTTCGCAGATTTATTACAAATCAAATATATATATAATCACACACCCCTCTTGTTGGTGGAGAGAACATTTTCCAGTTTCAAAGCTAATTTCCAGCTAAAGTTCTGTACACAAAATCCCTCATTTGTTTAGGAAAAACATTCCCTATCCCTCAACCCTTGCTCTCTTTACGTGACACATGTGTGCATGGCTAGAGAACCTTATGCAATTATTACTCCAGAATGTCTGTTATTCCAGAGGATGAGTCGGACGGGATTATCCCCCTCCCCCCAAACTGCCCCTGTAATTCTTTATTTTCCCCCAAACTGTCCCTGTAATTCTTTATTTTACCCCAATAAATTGGCAGTTATGATGCAAGCCTGGAGGATTTTATTCTAGGAGTGAAGATACACTATTTCAACATGTCCAGGTGATAGGGCCACACTGATAACTCCAGCTTGGTTTCTAAACCATCTATCCTTTAGTGTCACCCTAATATTTGAACTGAGAAAGTGTGATCATAATCGTTGGCATATTTTAGCGATCCGCAGTACGTCCTAAATGCCCCTCAGCCTTCAGATGTGAGCTAAACAGTTCAATTGCACTCCAGATGCACTTTAAGCCTATGGGTGAGAAAGTTAATCATTTACAAACCTTTAGGTCAGTTGTATGCTGCTGCTGCTTCTATTAACAGCAAAAGTTGCATTAAATTGGCTCAATATTTTTTACTGATGCATTTGGTAATATTCAATTCATAAACACAAAACATATAAACAAAAGCATTCACTGTGAAAGTTGATAGGCTGCATGTAGCCCATTCATTATGCACAGCACTTAACCCGATTCGATAAATCTAACTATTGTTTTCTTGAGCAAACCGAGAGCAACACCTGTTGCCAAACATAACTGACAGAAAAAATCTTGAATTGTTGCATCTCATTGTGTTGTCCTCTGGTGGATAGTTGGCTAACTTAGAAAAGGGACGATTTTAGCTATGGATGGAGATAGGGATTTTGACTTGCGGCTTTACTTAATTCTCCGTACTGGCCAATGATTATAACGGTGATTCTGATCCAACCATACATTGCGCCCCTGGCCTGAGAGGATGGAAGTTCAACATGTAGCTAGATGTAGTATGCTAATGTTACCTAGCTGGCCTGGCGCATTGTTTCCCATGAAATTAAGTTAGACTAACGACAGTCATAGACCGTTTAGGCAACATGAACAAGGAGGATGGCATTGGTGTTTCTCTACAAGTAAGGTGAGACATATTTTTTCTACTTGCATGCATACACACACATAGAAATCAGTACCATTGACAGCCATATCATATTTAGCTTATGTTGATTGGACTAACTAGTTTTTGGTATCTTTTTGTGGTCACTGTATTAGACTAAGCAGAGGTGATTAGATGATGTTGAAGTTGAAATGGTGCTGGAATAGTGGAGGCAGCTCCTGTTTTCTTTGCAACTTGCAGTAACACTGTGGTTCTAAATCGAGTTGTTTAGTAGTGACAAAATGTCAGAAACATGACCTTGCTTTAGGTAATGTAACTGTTTGTTACACACAATATGTTTTGTAGACTTCACCCGACAGATGTTGCTCTCCTGTTATGTAATGAAAACAAATGTGTGGTTGAATGTATTCTGCCACTGTGTCTTCTTATTGTCTCAGGCCTGAGGCCTATATATCATGGTGGTTTGGCTTGGCTTCTGCATTGACTTCCCTTGCACCTATACAGGTAAAAATTTATTTCTATTCTGATTTCAGATTATCAATCCTTACAAAATAGTTTTTCTATATCACCATTAGAAAGGTGTGTAAATGGCAGTTGTTTTGGAGAAAAGCATTGATTATCGTATAAGATACAAGTGTAGTATCTGGGATCTACATCTGTTTATATTAGTTACTATGCTGTTACTAAGCAGTGATGTATTACGACAGTGTTACGTTACTACACCTAATAGGAAATGCACATGCGCACTAGTGTGCCCGGGAACTGTAGAGCACGAGAGGTTTTGACTAAACGAAAACTTTTCTCCACAACACAAATATTACAGTCACTTGCTCTGAAGCCTAGAAGTAGTGTTGCCCCTTGCTCTCTAAAGTTATACTGTTACACACACACATAGGTTGTTATATGTTTTAGTTTGTTTTTTGGGGCTTGGCTTCTGCAGTGACTTCCCATGCACCGGTACTGGTAAAATGTAAATACTGAACTAGTATTTCTATATCATCATTAGAAAGTTGTGTAAATGGCAGTTGTTTTGGAGAAAAGCATTGATTATCGTATAAGGTACACATTTGCACGTGTTTTTTCTTGACTGATTACAATTTGATTGATGTGGTTCTATTGTACGTCATATCATTAAACGCAGACAGTGTGCACCGCCATTTTACCAACTCCTGAGACTTTTTAGATTTTTACACAAAGCCAATAACATCTCAAATACATTGACTCTTTATTAATTTACATTTGAACGATACACGTTCAAAAAGAAAAAAAAGTTATCTAGCTACGTGACTTGCAAAATAGTTTCACGTTTTTCACTCACTCGTTTTGACATAAATACCACACACAACCTTTACAAAACGTGGTAATACCTTGACGGATGTGTTACCTAACATGTTATGACGTGGTCTTTCGACATTAGAAAGTTTAAACGTGCTATTACATACCTGTAATAGTGTACACAAGGGTTACCGTCTTCACAGCACAGTTCTAGCGCTTTCGTTATCTGAAGAATGGAGCGCGCTTCCCCGGAACTACTTCTTCCTCTGCTTTGGAGTTTAACAGCGGTTGGAATAGAATATATAGCATTACCGCCCCCAACTGGACTATAATATAAACCCATTACACTTTATGATACAAAATGGGAAAACGGGAAAAGCAAAAACGTTAAAAAAAAAAACACCCAACTAACTCTACAATCATTAAAAACCCACTACCCCATTCCACTACTTTGACCCTATCTGCTCCTGCACTATGCCAACGGCCTGGGAGGATGGGACACCACCACTCAACACACAATGTAACTCTTCTGAAGTTAAATACCCAGATACTTCTCTGCAGCTGCCTCAATTATTTTCTCTGACTTACGTTCCATCCCTGAGGTAAAGATGATTACCATTGCTAAATAGCCAACCTCAATGAAGCATACAGTATATCACTCAAATCAAATTGTATTTGTCACATGCGCCGAATACAACAGGTGTACTGTATGGTGTACTGTATGCCGTGAAAGGCATACTTAAAGACCCTTAACCAACAATGCAGTTCAAGAAATCAAGAAAATATTTGCTAAATAAACAAACAAAAAAATGTTTTTAAGTAACACAATAAGATTACATAACTTCTAATGACTACTGAAAGGTCAAAATTCAAACCCTCCTTGTAAGATACACTGCTCAAAAAAATAAAGGGAACACTTAAACAACACAATGTAACTCCAAGTCAATCACACTTCTGTGAAATCAAACTGTCCACTTAGGAAGCAACACTGATTGACAATAAATTCCATATGCTGTTGTGCAAATGGAATAGACAAAAGGTGGAAATTATAGGCAATTAGCAAGACACCCCCAATAAAGGAGTGGTTCTGCAGGTGGTGACCACAGACCACTTCTCAGTTCCTATGCTTCCTGGCTGATGTTTGGTCACTTTTGAATGCTGGCGGTGCTTTCACTCTAGTGGTAGCATGAGACGGAGTCTACAACCCACACAAGTGGCTCAGGTAGTGCAGCTCATCCAGGATGGCACATCAATGCGAGCTGTGGCAAGAAGATTTGCTGTGTCTGTCAGCGTAGTGTCCAGAGCATGGAGGCGCTACCAGGAGACAGGCCAGTACATCAGGAGACGTGGAGGAGGCCGTAGGAGGGCAACAACCCAGCAGCAGGACCGCTACCTCCGCCTTTGTGCAAGGAGGGGCACTGCCAGAGCCCTGCAAAATGACCTCCAGCAGGCCACAAATGTGCATGTGTCTGCTCAAACGGTCAGAAACAGACTCCATGAGGGTGGTATGAGGGCCCGACGTCCACAGGTGGGGGTTGTGCTTACAGCCCAACACCGTGCAGGACGTTTGGCATTTGCCAGAGAATATGTGTATTCTTTAGGTTAGGTTCTGCTTTATGTATTTCTCTCCCGTGTGCTGGTAAGGGCACAGATGACAGACAGGTAGGATTCCAGTTGAAGGGGTTTAATAATGCTGAAGATGTACAGGCATAGAACAGCACCGCACAGTGTACGTAGTATGGATGGGCTAAGGAACTTAGTGGTCTGGCAACTTGCCTCAAACAAAGTGTGTGTGTGTCTGCAAATAAAGAAATACATCAAGATACACTAGTGAATAACTGAATAAAATCTCCAATTCGCATCTCTTATAAACAATATGCATGGCTAGAACATGACTATGATGACGTAATGCTATACAGGACCATACAGTGCAATACAACGTGACTGTGACTGCACTCATTTGAGATCAAAGTGGTGCCGCTGCACGTTTTCTACAAAGCACAGCACCATCATCTTCAGTACAGAGCTACAACAGCACAATGAACCTGAATACCTCTACAGTGAAATACAATGTAATACCAAATATACCCATATGCACCATACACCTATACAATTACAGGGCATATAAGTGACACACTTTGAGACATTATCCTACACAAATACAGGGTTAAATGTTCGTAATGATATGACAACCAAAACAGAGCTAGCCAGCTCACAATAGCTAAGTTAGCTTGCATTATAAACTACTAACTTAATTAGCATTAACCTAAATATGACATTATCGTAGCAGAGTGCATCTTCAGACATAAACACTTGAAAGATGGGAAATATGTACTTCCATATCAACAAGGACTGGCCTTGACAAACACAATGAAAGCTAACTGGTGGGAAAACACAAGGACGGCTGGAACTGTCTCTCACTTCACTTCTCTCCAGCTGATCTTCTCTGAGCTGGAGATCACCCAGCATGCTCTGCACCACTTCACCGGTGGGCGGAGCTACAGCTCTGATAAGATTTATTAACATTACTGATATGATTAACTTCAAATACTTCCTAGCCTTTTGTATAGTCATTCTTTTCAAAGAGATAGCGAACAGCAAGGAGCTACAACAAAAAACGATGCCACTCACCAGATGATCATTTGTAAACAAACAACAACATGATCATTTGTTAGCAACAACATCCACCTTGAAGTTTATAACAGCTGCTGCAACCGCCATTGTCACACTACTACCACAACACAAGCAAACTAAAGTTACTAGAGTTAACATTGGGAAAACTATTGCTTGCCCAACTGATTATTTTCTCTTGTCTCTCTAAAATTCTGCGCTAATACAGTTGAATAGCAGAGGCCTTCTGTTCAGTTTCTGAAGGCCTAGCCAATCAAGTATTGGTTAACACAGCATAACATCAGTGGGTGGATCAACAGTGATGAGTGAAACATCTTCACTCCATTATTGGTTAGACCAGCCATAGCCAGGTGCATGCTGGTCAGCTTAACGTTTACATAGCAGGTTAAGAGAACTAACCTAGCAGGTTGGGATAATTAACATAGCAGGTTAAGATAATTCACGTGGCCGGTTAGGATAATGAAGTTAAGGTTAGGAAAATGGTTAGGATAATTAACGTGGCAGGTTAGGATGATGAGGTTAAGGTTAGGAAAAGGGTCAGCGTTTTGCTTAGCTAAAATGCTACAGTTGTCAAACAATCAACTGTTCGTGCAACAATCAAATCAGCCACACAAAACGGTCTTGAGTGGCAACAAATCTTATCAAATAGCTGATTCACTTTCCATATGCCACTTCTGTTGATCTTCCCACTTCTGTCAACATGCCCACTTTCAGACACACTCCATATATGCTGTTACCCATGACTCTAGCCAATGGCTGGCTGAGCTAGCTAGATTTTTCTACCCAGACTCCACCAAAGAATATCCTGATTGGATATTTTTTTCTCTTAATTAATAACCCTTCTCTTTCCAACACAAACTGAAGAGATGAAATCAGAAAATTATTAAAATTATTGTAAAGATGAAATACAAATTAAAACGAAATTTTATAAAAAATGTATATACATTTTTATCAAGCCTTATTCTTCTCCGAAGGCCCTCATGGTTCCCTACTGCTTAGATCTAGATTAAATCATCCTGACTTAAAATCTAGACTAGGGCAAGTCAGACTATTTTAAACCATGTCTGAGAAAAGCCAATTATACTAATACAGTTTAAAAGTGCACATTTGTTATAGGATTAGCCTTAATCTATGTCCACAAAACTGCACCATAGAGTTTACTAGATGAGTGAAGTGACGATCCATTCAGACCAGCCTTACTGATTGAACTTTCATAACTACATTTGTGCAGTTGGAAGTTCTTCAGGGATGTGTAATGTCAGAATTCATGACTGGGTCATAATTTATGGAGGTTTAATTTATGAATAGCATCTAGAACCTGGTTTTACCATGAATAAAATATTTCCCAATGTTCTCCTCCTCTTCTTCATCTTTAATGTTGACATTTAGCTCCAGTGTTTGACTGTAGTCTTCCAGCTTCACTGATGCCATCTCTGGATCCTGCAGTGCAAACTGGGCTCCACTGTCACAATCAGGACCCAGTGTCTGTAGGTTTGTACTCAGTGTGGAAGGAGAGAGGCAGGCTGGGTTTGTACTCACTAGTAATCTGGAAACTCTAAATAGGATCCTAGTCTGAAATAGAAGTCTGAGCTCAACCTCCTGGTCCTCCCCTGTGCATGCCACACCCCCTCCTCCCATTGTTAGTGTATGTATGAACACATTTTGAACAATGGCTTCCTAAAATGCTGTGCTGCTTACTAACACACTAGGAAAGGTTGTGGTTGATGTGGGCCATCACAGGAGAGTTCACAGCTCTTCCACTCTGAACAATGTGGTATGAAAAGGGTAACACAAGCTTCCTCTCTGGTTCCATTCCCCAATAGTAAGTGGATCATACTTGAATTGTGGTAGTAATATTGTCCCTGGACTTTGGCACCATAGAAAACACTTTTAAATGATTTATGAAAACATGCCCTTTATACTGCAAAACATCTATTTGTATGTATTGTAGAACATACTGGGGGCTAGCTAATTGGCATGTAGAGGTGTAGTGACATGTATTGATTAGATACATAGACATTTAAAATATTTGTCATGCTATCAATTAAACAAAAACATTTTCTGTATAGATAACCCATAGGCTGAGCAGTAGAATGTAGAATATTTATTTTTCATTAGCAGATCAAATCAAGTTCAATGCAGTTATCCAAACACATTCTTCATCATCAAGGACGAAAATAATACATCTAGTTTTAAAAGACAATGTAATAAACACATGTAGTAGTTTCAAAGTATGTAAATCATTAAACATAAGTTGCTTAGGGAGAGGTGAAACTTACACAATTGTTACCCGGGAGGAAAATGAGGGATTGTCATACTTTTTATATTTCAGTCAAGGGAAGGGTTTAGTATTTTTTCAAATTAAGTTCAGGAAGTGTCATGTAATTTGTAATCAATCAATTGTCATACTGCTCAGGGTTTGAGAATTAGTTGCTTATTATATCTCATGACGCCCCTCCTCCCTGATTCTCTGCTGGGTCCGCAATATCAAGTGTGCCACGTGTGGTCTCAATAAAAGGATTGTTAAATTCTGAACGAACAGAGTAGAAACTCAGATTGACAACTAGTAAAAGCACACACCAGATTTATTCAACCTACTCGACACGTCAGCTGCAAATACAACATACACGTCACATACTGACATATTTATACCTTCCATCTAGGCTGATTCACCACTCACCACCTCTAAGATAAACAACCAGTCTATTTCTCAGAGGACCTAAGTCTGTTCTTTTTACTGGCATTGTCATGGCCCTGCCTGTCCAGAGCAGCGTGAGCGGAGAGGTGTGTGAGATAGGACTGTGGTTAGTGTCGTTGGGGTGGGCCCCTCCGGACCTCCTCCCAGAGGTTTCTTCTCTCTTCAACTGTTGTCCTCATCTCCATGTTGAAGTTCCACATCTCTGCTTGCCCTCCTTCCACAGAAACTAACCTGACTTGTCAGGAACTGAGCCTGTTGCCCTTTACCTCCATCCTTATTAATACACAGCCAGAACATGTCTGGACACGTTCTGTACTTGCCTCACAGTAACTTTCCCAAAGTGCAATAAAGTAGCCTTCTAGTGACAGGAATAAGTCTATTTCAAGTTAGAATCCAACATGTTCCATAGACTATACTATAGGCCTAGGCTATACCAAGACCATGCTCGGAGAAGCAACGTGCAAACTTATATTTATAAGAAAATGGACTTCCTTCCCTAGTTTTTGCACTGCTGGGATGGTGTATATAAAACTATATAAGACTCTTAAATATTTTAATTTAAATGTTAAATATTATTTTTTTGATCACAGAAACAATGATAAAATATGAACAAATAAATTCATAATGAAATGTTAACTATATAAAGCAGCCAGTGTAATCATCTGCCAGAGAGTAGCCACAATCGGCCAGAGACCCAAGCAATACATTTGGGCCAGATAACTCACACCGGAATCCGCCCGAGCTCAATCCCGGCATCCCAGCCATAAGTAATACTGCCTAAAGCGGCCAAGACTCGGGCCACATGACGTCGGCCGAGTCTGACTCTCAGCGGAGTGCCGCGACTCTCAGCCGGAATCCGCCCAGATCCACTGTGCTTGCTGGGATGGGACAACATTCCACAATCAACAGCTTGATCAACTCTATGCAAAAGCGATGTCCCGGAGGAGGCAGCGACCCCATCTCATGTAATGGGGTAGGGCTATCCCAAGGATCCCGGAATGCACGGACGGTGTTAGTGGGGGAACAGGAAGTTCCGGACAGAAGCGCACCATTCTCCAGTGTAAAGAAAGCGCCAGAACGGTGCAGGTATGTAATAGCACGTTTAAACTTTCTAATATCGAAAGAACATGTCATATAATTTTAGGTAATACATCCGTTAAGGTATTATCACGTTGGGTAAAGGTTTGATGTGTTATTTTTGTGTCAAGCCGAGTGAAGAACGTGATAACGATAACTATTTTACAAGTTACGTAGTTAGAGCCTTTGGGGTTTGTCTGAGTGGATAAACATCGTTTTCTCAAGGTAATTTCATAAAGAATATATTGTCTTGAGATTTCTGAATTCGTTTTACAAGTTATTAGTTTTGTGTGAAATTCACGAGCTGGTAAAATGGCGTCGCCCCTCGGTTTGCGTCAACAGACTTCAGTACAGGCAGTGAGGGTGCAGCAGAGAGAGACCATTTCACAGTTCCACTACTGTTTTAAAGCTGAAAGTAATGATTATCAGTTTTCTAAATGTGTACTAATTCAGACACTAAGTTATCTTTGTCTATAAATATTACTATGGTGTGAACGGAAATCCTTTTGGTTTTTAATTTGAATAATACAGTGAAGACAAGGTTATTCAGGAAAATAGTACATAGTGCTGCCTAAAACATACTGTAACCTGGTTATAAATGGTTTTTGAGTCATTTATGCATTTATGTGAATTCAGGAAATCTACCATAGATTAAGAGCTGATTTAAAGCGTAAACGTTGTCTAATGTGAATGAATTCATGTTTTGTTGTCAATGTTGAGCTGCCAGATCTATTGAAATGAGATCAGTGCTTGACTTGGACAGGAGCTCACTGGAGCTGAGTACCGTCACTTCAATAAAAGTACCTGTCATAGAATATTAGCTCAAAGTATTGTGGCGCTCCTGCCCCTAAATATAAACAATATTTTTTGAGAGTAAAGAAAGTACCAGAACTGAGAAGACAATAACTTTTGTGTCCGTTTCTCTTCATTACTACAGGCCGACCAGAATTACATCTGAGGCCGGTAACATCAACAGTGAGGTCAGACCCAGCCTGCCTCTCTCCTTCCACACTGAGTCCAAACCTACAGTCACTGGGTCCTGATTGTGACATTGGAGCCCAGTTTGCACTGCAGGATCCAGAGATGGCATCAGTGAAGCTGGAAGACTGTAGTCAAACACTGGAGCTGAATGTCGACATTAAAGATGAAGAAGAGGAGGAGAAGATTGGGGAATCTGTTTCTCATGGTAAGCACAGGTTCTATCTAACTAAGTTTGTGTTATTCATTCCAACTTCCCACTGTGCATGAAAAGTTACAGCTGAACTGTTTCAATGAGAAGATAGATGTTATTTCATGCTACTGAGACTTGCATGGTTTGACACCAGTATGGCCAGCGTTTGTTTTATTCACTGAGCTATCTGGAGTGTTCAGAGAGTAGACTAAAGTGAAGTAGACAATCTGTCAGTGTTTATTTTTATTATAAAAATAAATAAAAAACAAACCCTTTTTCTCCCCAATTTCGTGGTATCCAATTGTTAGTAATTACTATCTTGTCTCATCGCTACAACTCCAGTACGGGCTCGGGAGAGACGAAGGTCGAAAGCCATGCGTCCTCCGAAACACAACCCAACCAAGCCGCACTGCTTCTTAACACAGCGCGCATACAACCCGGAAGCCAGCCGCACCAATGTGTCGGAGGAAACACCGTGCACCTGGCGACCTTGGTTAGCGTGCACTGCGCCCGGCCCGCCACAGGAGTCCCTGGTGCACGACGGGACAAGGATATCCCTACCGGCCAAACCCTCCCTAACCCGGACGACGCTAGGCCAATTGTGCGTCGCCCCACGGACCTCCCGGTGGCGGCCGGCTGCGACAGAGCCTGGGCGCAAACCCAGAATCTCTGGTGGCACAGCTAGCGCTGCGATGCAGTGCCCTAGACCACTGCGCCACCCGGGAGTCCATCTGTCAGTGTTTTAAAGTTCTATGAAGTGAGTCTGTTTCATGATGAACAGTTTCAATGAGAAGGTAGATGTTATTTCATGCTACTGACACTTGCATGGTTTGACACCAGTATTGCCAGCTATTGTTTTATTCACTGAGCTATCTGGAGTGTTCAGAGAGGAGACTAAATAAGTGAAGTAGACAAACTGCTAGTGTTTTAAAGTTCTATGAAGTGAGTCTGTGTAGTTACTAACCCTTGTGATAGTGAGTGGAGGATGATATGGCTCATCATTTTCATGATTTATGAGATACTTTTAGAATAGTTTTATTGTCCTTTTGTATTGTACAGCCTACTGATATGAATACATACAGTACCAGGCTACTGATATGAATACATACAGTACCAGCCTACTGATATGAATACATACAGTACCAGCCTACTGATATGAATACATACAGTACCAGGCTACTGATATGAATACATACAGTACCAGCCTACTGATATGAATACATACAGTACCAGCCTACTGATATGAATACATACAGTACCAGCCTACTGATATGAATACATACAGTACCAGTCTACTGATATGAATACATACAGTATCAGCCTACTGATATGAATACATACAGTACCAGCCTACTGATATGAATACATACAGTACCAGCCTACTGATATGAATACATACAGTACCAGCCTACTGATATGAATACATACAGTACCAGCCTACTGATATGAATACATACAGTACCAGCCTACTGATATGTATACATACAGTACCAGCCTACTGATATGAATACATACAGTAACCACCTACTGATATGAATACATACAGTACCAGCCTACTGATATGAATACATACAGTAACCACCTACTGATATGAATACATACAGTACCAGTCTACTGATATGAATACATACAGTACCAGCCTACTGATATGAATACATACAGTACCAGTCTACTGATATGAATACATACAGTACCAGACTACTGATATGAATACATACAGTACCAGCCTACTGATACGAATACATACAGTACCAGCCTACTGATATGAATACACACAGTACCAGCCTACTGATATGAATACATACAGTACCAGCCTACTGATACGAATACATACAGTAACCACCTACTGATACGAATACATACAATAACCACCTACTGATACGAATACATACAGTAACCACCTACTGATATGAATACATACAGTAACCACCTACTGATATGAATACATACAGTACCAGCCTACTGATATGAATACATACAGTACCAGCCTACTGATATGAATACATACAGTACCAGCCTACTGATATGAATACATACAGTACCAGCCTACTGATATGAATACATACAGTACCAGTCTACTGATATGAATACATACAGTACCAGTCTACTGATATGAATACATACGGTACCAGTCTACTGATATGAATACATACGGTACCAGCCTACTGATATGAATATATACGGTACCAGCCTACTGATATGAATACATACGGTACCAGCCTACTGATATGAATACATACGGTACCAGTCTACTGATATGAATACATACGGTACCAGCCTACTGATATGAATACATACAGTACCAGCCTACTGATACGAATACATACAGTACCAGCCTACTGATACAAATACATACAGTACCAGCCTACTGATACAAATACATACAGTAACCACCTACTGATACGAATACATACAGTAACCACCTACTGATACGAATACATACAGTAACCACCTACTGATATGAATACATACAGTACCAGCCTACTGATATGAATACATACAGTACCAGCCTACTGATACGAATACATACAGTAACCACCTACTGATATGAATACATACAGTGCATTCGCAAAGTATTTAGACCCCTTGACTTTTTCCACATTTTGTTACGTTACAGCCTTATTATAAAATTGATTAAATAAATGTTCCTCATCAATCTACACACAATGCCCATAATGACGAAGCAAAAACAGGTTTTTAGAAATGTTTTCACATTTATCTAATTTTTAAAACAGAAATACCTTATTTACATAAGTATTCAGACTCTTTACTAGGAGACTTGACATTGAGCTCAGGTGCATCCTGTTTCCATTGATCATCCTTGAGATATTTCTATTGAATGTTGTCAACCTGTGGTAAATTCAATTGATTGGAGATGATTTGGAAAGGCACACACCTGTCTATATAGGGTCCCATGTTTGACAGTGCATGTCAGAGCAAAAACCAATCTATGAGGTCGAAGGAATCTGTAGAGCTCCATGAAAGGAAAAATTCACAAGCTAGTAAAATGGCGGCGCCCACTCGATCTGCAGTAACGGACTTCAGTGCAGGCAGTGTGGATGCAGCAGAGAGAGACCATTTTACGGTTGCACTACTGTTTTGAAACCAAATGTAATGATTATCTGTTTTCTACATGTGTCATAATATTCAGACACATTCAGTTGTTTCTGTCTTTATCTATAAATGTTACTATGGTGTGAACAGGAAATACAATTGGTTTTTGAAGTAATACAGTGAATACAAGGTTAAGAAAAATAGCGCGTAGTGCTGCCGGATACATACTGTAACCTTGTACTAAATGTTTTTTGAGTCATTTATGCATTTATCTACTATAGGTTAAGTATTAGCTCAAAAGTATTGTGATTCTCCTGCACCTAAATGTAAACAGTACCGGCACCCAAAATGAGTATCGGCAACTATTTCAGTCCAAGTCAAGAACTGAATTAGATAATTGAACAAGAAAAAATAGAATATATTTTTAGAGAATAAAGAAAGTGCCAGAACTTAAGACAATAATGTTTGTGTCCGTTTCTCTTATACCACTTGCCGACTCAGGTATGAGGCCGGTAACATCAACAGTGAGGACAAACCCAGCCTGCCTCTCTCCTTCCACACTGAGTTCAAAACTACAGTCACTGGGTCCTGATAATGACAGTGGAGGCCAGTTTGCACTGCAGGATCCAGAGATAGCATCAGTGAAGCTGGAAGACTGCAGTCAAACACTGGAGCTGAATGTCAACATTAAAGATGAAGAAGAGGAGGAGAAGATTGGGAAATCTGTTTCTCATGGTAAGAGCAGGTTCTATCTAAGTTTGTTGTTCGTTCCAACTTCCCACTGTGCATGATACGTTGCAGTAGAATGAGTGTGTAGTTACTAACCCTTGTGATGTTGAGTTGATGATACACCTCATCATTTTCATGACTTATGAGATGCTTTAATCGTTCTTTATTCCCCTTTTGTGTTGCACAGCCTTCTTACATGAATACGTACAGGTAGCCTAGTGGTTAGAGAGTTGGCAAGTAAATGAAAGGCTGCTGGATCGAATCCCAGAGCTGACAAGTAAAAAAATTGGTCGTTCTGCCCCTGAGCAAGGCATTTAACCCACTGTTCCCTCGGCGCCGGAGATCAAATCATCAAATCAAGTTTATTTTATATAGCCCTTCGTACATCAGCTAATATCTCGAAGTGCTGTACAGACACCCCTAAAACCCCAAACAGCAAGCAATGCAGGTGTAGAAGCACGGTGGCTAGGAAAAACTCCCTAGAAAGGCCAAAACCTAGGAAGAAACCTAGAGAGGAACCAGGCTATGAGGGGTGGCCAGTCCTCTTCTGGCTGTGCTGGGTGGAGATTATAACAGAACTATGCCAAGATATTCAAAATGTTCATAAGTGACAAGCATGGTCAAATAATAATCATGAATAATTTTCAGTTGGCTTTTCATAGCCGATCATCAAGAGTTGAAAATAGCAGGTCCGGGACAGGTGGCGGTTCCATAACCGCAGGCAGAACAGCTGAAACTGGAATAGCAGCAAGGCCAGGTGGACTGGGGACAGCAAGGAGCCATCACGCCCGGCAGCCCCGACGCACGGTCCCAGGGCTCAGGTCCTCCGAGAGAGAGAAAGAGAGAGAGAAGGAGAGAATTAGAGAGAGCCAAGATTTTCAAAATGTTCATAAATGACAAGCATGGTCAAATAATAATCAGGAATAAATGTCAGTTGGCTTTTCATAGCCGATCGTTAAGAATTGAAAACAGCAGGTCTGGGACAGGTAGGGGTTCCATAACCGCAGGCAGAACAGTTGAAACTGGAACAGCAGCAAGGCCAGGTGGACTGGGGACAGCAAGGAGTCATCATGCCCGGTTTGCCGTGACGTATGGTCCTAGGGCTCAGGTTCTCCGAGAGAGAGAAAGAAAGATAGAACGAGAGAATTAGAGAGAGCATACTTAAATTCACACAGGACACTGGATAAGATAGGAGAAGTAATCCAGGTATAACCAACTGACCCTAGCCCCCCGACACATAAACTACTGCAGCATAAATACTGGAGGCTGAGACAGGAGGGGTCAGGAGACACTGTGGCCCCATCCGATGATACCCCCGGACAGGGCCAAACAGGAAGGATATAACCCCACCCACTCTGCCAAAGCACAGCCCCCACACCACTAGAGGGATATCTTCAACCACCAACTTACAATCCTGAGACAAGGCCGAGTATAGCCCACAAAGATCTCCACCACAGCACAAACCAAGGGGGGGCGCCAACCCAGACAGGAAGATCACGTCAGTAACTCAACCCACTCAAGTGACGCACCCCTCCTAGGGACGGCATGAAAGAGCACCAGTAAGCCAGTGACTCAGCCCCTGTAATAGGATGTTGATTATGGCAGCCCACCAGCACCTCTCTGATTCAGAGGTTGGGTTAAATGTGCTATGAGACTCGACATTAAGCTCAGATGCATCCTGTTTCCATTAGATAAGTTTCTACAACTTGAATGTTGTAAACATGTGGTAAATTCAAATGATTGTACATGATTTGGAAAGGCTCACACCTGTCTATATAAGGTCCCACAGTTGACAGTGCACGTCAGAGCAAAAACCAAGCCATGAGGTCGAAGGAATTGTCCGTAGAGCTCCATGAAAGGAAAAATTCACAAGCTGGTAAAATGGCAGCGCCCAGTCGGTCTGCGTCAACGGACTTCAGTGCAGGCAGTGTGGGTGCAGCAGAGGGAGACACTTTTACGGTTGCACTACTGTTTTGACGTTAAATGTAATGATTATTGGTTTTCTACATGTGTACAATTATTCAGACACATTTGTCCGTAGAGCTCCATGAAAGGATTATGTCGAGGCACAGGTCTGGGGGAGGGTACCAAAACATTTCTGCAGTGTTTTATTACATTTTTTATTGAACCTTTTGTTTAACTAGGCAAGTCGGTTAAGAACAAATTCTTATTTACAATGACTGCCTAACCCGGAAGACACTGGTTCCATTGTGCGCCGCCCTATGGGACTCCCAATCACGGCCGGTTGTGATACAGCCTGGAATCGA